>NW_026623489.1:283405-328359 GCF_030028575.1 Malurus melanocephalus | reverse complement strand
AAACCCTCAAGCCTGTTTGTAAACAGTCTTGGGCAGCACATGTTTAGAGCGCTTTGGAGTGCTATAATATGAATCAGAGATGGTGTGTATCTTCGCAATTTTAAAACACTGTTGCTTTCTAAAAGGGGCATGAAGACTCTCTTACCTTGTAGTATGGTTCTCTTCCTRTTAAGAAATTCACCATAAATATGAGCAAGTCCACCATTAAGATCACAGCTTTACTGTACRCATGTACCAGCTGACCAAAATGCAGCTTTTTATCAGGTCAGTAAGTTATAATTATTGAAAGAAAATCAGCTCACCCCAGCAACATGGTTCAATAAATGCCCCTCAGCAAACTGYATCCAGTTGCACTCATGTGAGCAAAGCAAATGAGAAACAGAGTTAACATTGGAGCATGAGAGCTGTACRGTTGTCTTTGAGATGCTGGGAGTTTTCAGTTATCTCTAAACTTAACGGGATGATCTGTGGGAGCAATGAGAGCAGGACATGTTATTTTTAGATGTCAGGAGTGAAACAATCCACTACAGCCAGCACCTAAGAATTTGGCAGCAAATTAGGATTTGAGAGCTCTGAGTACYTTCCCCAGACTGAGTCTGTGGATTACAAAAGACTGCAATGTTTTTAAAGTCACAAACATTTTCCTAGAATTTTAAATAATTTAAAAATCAACAAACAAAACARCAACAATAAAACCCAAACAACMAAACAACCACCAAAACCCACCAAAGATTGAGAAAAAAAAAAACCAGTACAAATATATGACATTCATAAAAAGTAGCTTAATGTCCATTGTTCCAAGGTCTAGCAAAGAAAAGAAATTGTAGCTGTGGTACASACAGATGTAGGGGTGCAAACGGCATGAGGATTGAGACTGAATTCAGAGCAGAGCTGCAGATGTTACTTTGAATTTCCTAGCTTTGGTAGGTGCAAACCAGACATATGATGTTATTTCTTTTTAGCCCATATGAGAAAATGTTACACGCAGCGGAAATCTATTTCAGACAGCAGTGTTTCTTTAGCAGAATGGGATTTCTGTGATGCTTTGCTTTGCTCCATCTGCTTCTAATTATTGCTCAATTCAAACAGMTATTTCTGCATTGACTTGCAGGAATCTCAGAAGGCACCTTCTACGCAGGCAAGAAGCATAGTCCATAAATAATTTCTRAAAGTATTAAAGAGGGGAAGCTTCATAGCTTTTCATTCCAATCTGACTATGTGGTATTTAAAKAAACCTCTGTGGCTTTCCAGTAACATAGTAGGAACTCCCAGGTGGCGGGGCTGGGGGAAGAGAGGGAGGAGAGCACTAAACATACTAATGAATATGTAATTAAGAAAATGGGCCCTCATTCCCTGCAGAGACTCCATGAGGAGGGAACTTATTTGAAGGGCTGCTTTCTGGTTCCCCTTCCTCCATGGAAGAAAATCAGCTGAATATATCAAATGCCATCCACAGCAAASCTTCGAGTGTCCTTGAAGCAGAGAACCACCATGGCAAGTGGGTCTCGAAGGCATGACTGAGACCAAGGAAGAAAAAAATAGTTTTTAAGAATTTAAATGTAATTGTGGAGAACGGCAGTTAATTTGTGCAAGCCCATTAAGAAGAGTGAAAAGTAATTAAAATGTTTGTTTCTCTTCCCAATCCAATTCTCTTAAAAAAAAAAAAAAAAAAGTTTGTTTCTGTTTCCAATCCCATTTTGAAAGCAGAGTCAGTTAAGGAAATTTCACCCTAAACATAGGATGGTAGCAGGGATTGGTAATTTAAGCATTCATGGGAGGAGGAGGCAGGATTTTGTAAACAGAGGCTTAGGGATTCCTTAGCCTCTTTAGGCATCTGGCAGATTCTGTATTGAATAACAGCGCTTCTTCCCTTGTATTCTAAGCTTTGGAAACAACATATTTCTGGAGGCTGCACTCATCTTTAGTAAGTCTTAACCAAGCAAAGACAAACCATTTGTTTAAACATCAGGCAGTGGCTTCCTGCCTGTATGATTGTTAGATGGTACAACCACGTCCCAAGAGAGATGACAATAGTCCCATTATTACAGGCATTTAAAATTAGAGTAATTATACCACTATCATATATAATAGCAGGATCTAAAAGATATAATGTGTCTTTCCCATATTTTATTTTGGGATAAATCCAGGTCTTCTTCCTACATAAACAGAGACTGGGGCTTTGATGAATTTCCTGCTGTTTCCATTGAAACAAGTGAAAACTCAATCAGGACAAGTGCAAGCCTTCTGTCTGTACGTTAAAGAAGATTTTAAATGCAGCCCCAAACAGATGGATCTTTAGAAGGACAAAACTAAACCAAGGTTCAGCATAAATGACAAAAGGCATCTCACAATGCATCTGACCACTGCAGCACCCCTCACAACCAAAGGGTATTAACAGGAGAGTGATCAGAGCAACCAGTCATTATGTCAACACCAGCCCTGGAGCTGGAAGCAAACACAATTCAGTATTCACAAATATTGTGGCACTATCTGCAGTGAGCTGGGAAATTTATGCACAARGTTGAGAAACTTGGCTGTTTTCATTAAATGGTTACATAGGTCAGTTGTAACAGCCTTACATTGCTAGAGCTGCRTGCAGAAATGCTCCCTGGTAAGAGACTGGTCACCTTCACTGACAAATGGGACAGCTGGATGGAATTGGCCCGTCCAAGGAAGGGGAACCAGTTTTTTTTTTTAGCTTTTCTGTAGTCTTTTCTGCAGGGTTTTGTAATTGGGCAGCTCCTTCAGCAAGGACCTAGAGATCAGGTGTTAGCATTTGGCCTCAGAAACTGAAGGAGGGTTTATTGAAGGGGGAATCACACAGGAGGGATAAAATTACCAGGTTTTGGAGGAAAAGGGATGTCTGATAGATAGCCCAGACTAGGTCAAGGATCCATGGTATGGGCAAGAGGTCTGAGGGAGTACAGTTCTGGGAAGGGGAGCTTCAACCACGAAGACACTGGTCAGCTTCATAAAAAAAACATTGCATGGTTATGAGAGCAAGTAGATAAGGCTGTATTTATTTTTGTTTGGATCTCTAATAGTTTTAGAATTATAAAACAAGGAGTGACTCTGCTAGAGACATTTGCAGGTCTGTGAGGCATTTTCACTGACACTGGGAGAAGCTCAGGATAACTGGAGCATCCATGAGACTGGGACTCCTGCAGAAACCAAGAGAGGGTGGCTGGCCCATGGAACCTGGGGCAGTTCCATCCCAAGCAGTTCTTCTGGCTGATAARTAGCATATCCCAGTGTATATAGAATCAGCCACAAAAGCAGCTACAGAAAGTGTTTAGCCACCTTTTAAGATTCAAAGGATGAGAAAGTAAATTTGTATGTGCCTATGCTACATTCAGAGTTTCAAAACAGGATCTTTCTCACTGATGGAAAGAGGATAGCAGACACTAGTATTATGTTTTCTAAATGTTTCTGGAATCTTCCTGTCTTCATACTGCAGTGTACTGCAACCAGGCACAGTGATGACAGGACCTGGCTGAGAATACTGCAGCCAGCAGAGAATTTGTCTGGTTAAAAAAACACCAAGCCTTAAAAACTGGCAGAGGGAGGGATTTCCTGRATTCTGTACCTAAGGCCCTCTACAGCCTTAAAACTCTGAGAAAGCAGGTTAAATTCTCTTTAAAGAAACAGGGGATTTCAAAGTATCATGCAAGGGTTAAAATGTAACTGATGTCCTCAATGARCTGCTGAGTGGGGATGAGCAGATCAACTCCAGGTTTTGTTTTCTTATTCATGGGTCTTAGAGATAAAGGCGATTGCCAGCCTGATAGCTCATCCTTGTGAAGCTTTCTAAGGTTTTCCCCAGTTTGATCATAAATATGGAGGACAGTGCTATTCCCCTGCATCCTTTGGGAGACTGCTTCATGAACTAATAATTATTTTATAAATCCATGATGCAAAGAGTTTTTACCTTTCTTGCTGTGGGAAGCCTCATCCCCTCCAGCAGCATCCCCTTCCTTTTGTCAACTGTGTCTTCCCCATATGTGCTTTTCAATCAGTTTCTTATGTCTCCAATCTAATTTCAAATTAAASTTCCGTGGTAGGGGGCAGGGACTTGCCTTTCCACTCCCTGCCCATGAAATTCGAGGCTCCCCTGCTCCACCACAGAAAGACTGGATTKCTTGATGAGCTCTGACAAGAYGAGATTCAGACTAATCTATCAGACYGATAGAAATAYGAACAGATATAATACTGTGAACTTATTTTATTTCTAATTATGCAAATAATTATGTAAAATAGGAAAACGCATAATTTTCCCCCAGGCTCCTGGCATTTCTCCACTAAGCTTTAGGGAGTGCAAATTTTGATGTTCTTAGCTCAATAGCCTGTCTGATCATGTAAGGCTGTATGAAAGCATGCTTCAAAATATCGAGGTTAAAAGTGTCCTAAAAGTTATTTACCAAAAGTAACTGGGACAAATCTCACAGCTCAGGCAGTAACACTGGGATTTTGGCAGTGCTGGTTAGCAGGATGTCAAGTGAAGTGAGGTCCAGCAAGTTTCTGTGGATGGAAAGGAGAAGGGGGGAACAATGGCCTTTGCTCCTCTGAGGGGAAGGAGGACTGGAAGCCTTGCAACAGGTAATCTGAAAATGTTCTCCCTCAGGGACTCAAAGCAAGTGGTGGAGCAGGGAAGGGGTGTTTTGTTTTGATTTCCCTTCCCCCATGGGAAGAGTTTTCTATCAGATGGGATAGGAAACAAGGAAAATTATATTTGCACCATCCAAGGAGGTTTTAAAACAGCAGGAAAAGACATCATGTAGRGTGCCACTCCTCAGTTTGACTTAGCTTGGAAGTTGAACTGGATTTATTTTTAAGTGAGTAAAAACGCAGGTAATTGTTTGCTCCTAACAATTCCTCCCTATGCACAGCAGTCTAGTCAGACAGCTTCAGAGTTGGTATCAACACCTGGGACTGTAAATTTATTTTGGAGTCTTGGRTTTGCCAGGACTTTGCTTGTGAAGTTTTACTGCTGGCAGACCATGCAATATACTCAGAATGTTAGCAGTTAGGAGATTTTTAGAGAAAACCTTTTGAACTGTTCTGTGGTTGCAACAGACAACTTCTCAGATGCTGCAAAGTCCTGTGCAGCACATTTGTTCTGGGTGACTGATAACCTGGCTAATGGTGGCTGCTGTGCTCACTGTGCTGATGATGCTGGTGAGGAAATTTAAGTAATTTTGCAGGCTGCCCTTTGAAATGTAGCTGAGGGTACCCACAGAGATTCTGAATGCTTTGAAATAACCTGTGTWACAGAATCCTGAATTTTGCTGCTGTTTTTTCTTTTCCTCCTTCTCTTTATTGTCCCCTGAAAGCTGGATGTCTTAGAGTCTGGGATTTACTTGCACCACAGTGTGCCATTTTGGAACTGCCATTGCCTCTCAGTGATTGCTTTCCATCTCCCCATGGGTCTAAATAGAAAAAAAATCTTGGAATTTGGTAACATGCCCAAGAGATTTTCTTCATCCATCTTAGTAAATCCTGTTGCACATTCCTGCCATCTGGGATGACCTAGCAGCATCATTCCATGTAATCAAATTACTCTCTTTTTTCCCTAAGAAATAATCCAGGACACAATCCTTCTTCCTTACTGCCTACTCTTTCACTTYTTTTCCCCTATTGCTTCACTTCTTATTATGTTYGTAAGTGTAAAGGATGCTTTAAGGTGATTATTACAGACTGGGGGGAGGGGGAAGGAGGAAAACAAAACAAATTAAACCAACCCAAAAAAATCCAGAAAAACTGAACCAAAAAAAAAAAAACCAAAACACCTTAAAGAACCCCATGAAAAAGAATGATTTTTTTTTTTTTAATTTACTAGCAGCCAAAAAAACCCCAAACAATAGAGTAGACAAATTCATGTAAATTTGTCCCATGGGTGGTTTTAGTAGGTAAAGAGTACCACAAAAACCTGCTTAGTCACTCGATGTAGAAAAGTAAGGAATTCAGATAACAAGCCTTAAAAACTGAAAAACTGAAGTTCCTCTAAGGTACTCTCAAACAGCTATAATTGAGAAAGTAGAAAAGACTTATTTCTTTTCCAGAAGGAGCTGTTGCAGCCATGACTAGCTAGTTCTTTCCATATGTATTTTTTTATATGCACAGTATTATTTTTGAAAAAATCTCCATTAAGAGGAGTAAATTTATTTTAGCACACTTGTTTATAACTGCCAACTTCTCTTAAGAAATGTAACAAAAGCTGCAGCACCATGATCTTACTGGCATGAGGACATATTGTTCATGAGCAGTAGAGGATATGGAAAATATTTGTCCAATGACTGCTGTTGGAGCTCCCTGAGCCAAACCCTGCCCTCTTTACTGCCCTGGAGGATGGTACAGATTGGTGTCTTTGCTTAGCTGCTAACAGAACTGCAATCTGGAGCAAAGAAATAAGAGTTTGAGTAGCACAGTTCAGGGGGACTTCCATCCCCAGAGGGAAGGATGGCGTGAATAATATTTGGCTGTCTTCAAAGACAGGCTCTCTTGGGCCACTGAAGCAGAAGCAGGCCTTGTTGCAGGGCTTTTGTCAAGCACAAAATGTGCTTTCTGTGCTGTCAAAGACATGGTTTGCCTTCCATTGGCTGGATGGCCCCAGCTCCCCGTGTTTTGGCAGCGCACCCCAAAACACAGCTGTGCTATGCCCCACATTCCTGTCCATAGCAAATGTACACTGGTCTAGTTCTAGGCTGAGCAGACCTAGAATAGGTCAGTAATAGTCTTCTCCTGACCTATGCCATTTTCTCTCCTGGAGGCAGGGTGCTTTCACAGAGGAGCTCGTGGATTTTTACTGTTTAATCGAGTCCCTTAAGGAGTTGCAGCAGTGCAAATGGGGATTTTAAATTTCTCCTCTTTGCTTAGGTAACACTGGACATTTCAAAAAAGGCTGCCTTCCCCCAGCCAGRGCTTAGGTCTGCATGAATAAAGCGTTTATTCTGCCAGCAAAAAGCAACGGTCATGCTGCGATAACAAATCAAACCCCCCACGCTGGGTGCGCAGACGCGAATATCCCAACTACGCAATAGATCATTTTGCGAATGTACCCGGGCGCTGGGTTTGGGGTTTTTTTTTTTTCCCTTACTTTATTTTTTTCCTTCCTTTTTAATAACTCCGGGCGCAGGCAGCTGYTCGCATTTTCCAAGCCCGCTGAGAAAGCAGCCAGTTAATTTTAGTTCGCTCGGGCCACCCTGTGCGAGCTGCCTGCCCCCTCCGCTCYTTCCCGGCTGTGCCCTGGAGCGCGGGGGGTGGGGACCGCTCCTCCCGGCCCGGCCCTACGGGAATGGCAAAAASTTCTTCCCAACTTTTTTTTGGCCGGACGCTGGCTCCGCCCCCATTGAGGCCCCGCCCCCTGCGCGCGGATTGGCGGGCGGGAGCGGCGAGGCCCCGCCCCCGGCGCGGTTTGTGAATGGGGCCGGCGGAGCGGGCGGGACCGAGCGGAGCTGCGCCTTTTTTGTGTGCCGGAGCGGCCGCGGGCCGGAAGACGCGGAGCGGGCGGTGTCGGGGGACCGCAGGCGGAGCACAGCACAGCACAGCACAGCACAGCACAGCCACCCGAGGCGGGAAGCGCACGGCTGCCCCGGACGCACAGCGTGCAGTGGTGCGCGTCAGGAGCGGAGCCCAGCCAAGCGGAGGATCGCGCAGTAATTGGATTTTGAAAGTTATTTAAGCCCCGGAGTAAAATACACGGCTCAGCCGGCCGCGGTAATAATCCGTTTAGCCGTAACCTAAATCCCCGGGGCCGTGCAGTCGGGCAGGGAGCAGCGCCTCCGCCTCGCCGCCACACTGCGCGGAGCTGGCCGGAGCCGTCGCCGGGCTACGCGCGCGTCTCCTGTTTCGCTACCGCCGCCGCCTTCTCCGGGGAGAAGCTCCGGAAACTTTCGCCGAGGGAAGCGCCGCCACCGCGCTGTGAACGCCGCCGCGTCGGAGCCGAGGAAGAAAGTGGTGGGGGTCCGGCGCGGAGCCGCGTTCCTGCCCCGCCAAAGGGGCCCCGCCGCCGCCTTCTGGCCGCTGATGCCCCTGGGCCGTCGCGCCGGCCAGCTCTGAAAAGACTCCCCGAGGCTCCCCGGGCCCCCGGCCGCCCCGGCGATGCGGACTGGAGGAGAATGCGGCGGAACGGGCGCCGCCCGGTGCCCCTGGCTGGGGCTGGCCGCGCTGCTGGCCGCCCTGCTGGGGACCCCGGCGGGTGCGACGGCACAGCAGTACCACGGCGAGAAGGGCATCTCCGTGCCGGACCACGGYTTCTGCCAGCCCATCTCCATCCCGCTYTGCACGGATATCGCCTACAACCAGACCATCCTGCCCAACCTGCTGGGCCACACCAACCAGGAGGACGCGGGGCTGGAGGTGCACCAGTTCTACCCGCTGGTCAAGGTGCAGTGCTCGCCCGAGCTGAAGTTCTTTCTGTGTTCCATGTACGCGCCAGTGTGCACCGTGCTGGAGCAGGCCATCCCACCCTGCCGCTCCCTCTGCGAGCGGGCCCGTCAGGGCTGCGAGGCCCTCATGAACAAGTTTGGCTTCCAGTGGCCGGAGCGGCTYCGCTGCGAGAACTTCCCTGTTCACGGTGCGGGTGAGATCTGCGTGGGGCAGAACACGTCGGATGCCCCGCCAGGGTCTGGCGGTGCGGCGGGTCGAGGGGTCACTGTCCACCCCACAGCTGGCTACCTCCCTGACTTTCTCACACCRCCACAGCCGCCTTCTGGCTTCTCCTTCTCTTGTCCCCGGCAGCTCAAAGTGCCCTCTTACTTGGGCTACCGGTTCCTGGGGGAGCGGGACTGCGGAGCCCCGTGTGAGCCAGCCCGGCCCAATGGGCTCATGTACTTCAAGGAGGCAGAGGTGCGATTTGCCCGGCTCTGGGTGGGTGTGTGGTCCGTGCTCTGCTGCGCCTCCACCCTCTTCACCGTGCTCACCTACCTGGTAGATATGCGTCGTTTCAGCTACCCGGAGAGGCCCATCATCTTCCTCTCGGGCTGYTACTTCATGGTGGCGGTGGCCTACGCAGCTGGCTTCTTGCTGGAGGAGCGGGTGGTGTGTCTGGAGCGCTTCTCTGAGGATGGCTACCGCACTGTGGCCCAAGGCACCAAGAAAGAAGGCTGCACCATCCTTTTCATGATCCTSTATTTCTTTGGYATGGCCAGCTCCATCTGGTGGGTCATCCTGTCCCTCACCTGGTTCCTGGCTGCTGGCATGAAGTGGGGCCATGAGGCCATTGAGGCCAACTCCCAGTATTTCCATCTGGCTGCCTGGGCTGTGCCCGCTGTCAAAACCATCACCATCTTGGCCATGGGACAGGTGGATGGGGATGTACTCAGTGGGGTGTGTTATGTRGGTATCTACAGTGTGGACTCGCTGAGGGGCTTTGTGCTGGCCCCTTTGTTTGTGTATCTCTTCATTGGTACTTCCTTCTTGCTGGCTGGCTTCGTGTCCTTGTTTCGCATCCGCACCATCATGAAGCACGATGGCACCAAGACAGAGAAACTGGAGAAGCTGATGGTGCGCATYGGTGTCTTCAGTGTCCTCTACACAGTGCCTGCCACCATTGTCCTGGCATGTTACTTCTACGAGCAGGCATTCCGTGGCACCTGGGAGAAGACGTGGCTCCTTCAGACCTGCAAATCATACGCTGTGCCATGTCCCAGCCACTTTGCCCCTATGAGCCCAGATTTCACTGTCTTCATGATCAAGTACCTCATGACCATGATTGTTGGGATCACGACTGGCTTCTGGATTTGGTCTGGCAAAACCCTTCAGTCCTGGMGACGCTTCTACCACAGACTCAGCACCGGCAGCAAAGGCGAGACAGCGGTATGAGACAAACCCCAGTCCCTTCTGGCACACACACAAACTCACACATGTACACACGCAGAGGAGATGGATACTCAGCATAGGAGTAGGGCAATTGTTCCCTCAAGAGGGAGGAAGGAAGGCTTTTCCAAACTTTTTCTTCCTCACGGAAGGTTTGAAAAAAAAAAAAAAAAAATCATTGCCTAAAGGATCAGTGAAACTTTGTGCAGTGTTGCTTATGCCCAGCTAAATGGAAGARGACAGAAAAAGAGGCCACTGCTGGGCCAGGAGAGTCCTTCACCCAGAAGTCCCCTTACTTCCCTCTCTTGCTACCCCTGCCCAGGAAAAAGAAACTCCAAACCAACTAAAATCATCCCGCCTTGCTTTGGACAATAGGAGGGGAAGCCACACCAGTTGAGCTGACCCTGGCGAGAAGAAGCCAAATGCTGTGTGAATTRCCGGGGCCAAACTGCAGCGTGGGCAGGGTAATGCCGAGCCTGAGCTCTGCCTGCTCCTTCCAGCTCGGCGGAGCCATCACGTGAGTACTGCCTGCTACAGCCAGGATCGTGTGCTGGGGAGATGCCTCTCTTCTGTCAGCTCACAAGTTCCTTTTTACCTCAGTCATACCCCTTGTAATTGTTTTAAAGTAAAAATTTGGCCCTCAATCTGTTGTTCTCGCTGCTATGGGGAAGGAGGGGGTTGCTATTGCACACCCTGAAAAGAAATGACTTGTTGCTTTTCAGCAGAAGGCTTTTCCCCCTTGCCTTTGTTCTAGGAGACAAAGGGGGAAACAAAAGTGTTTTCTGTGTAGAAAGGCATAAGCATGGGATCGGTTTTTATGGGCAAACTAACAAAAAGAAGTCGTTGAGGTTCACCCTTGGATGTGAGGAGCTCRCAGAAATAAACATTCCTTTTATGAAAAAAGGAGGAGGCAGGATGTTTTCCTACCGTTCAATATGGGTCGCTTTYCTAAGCTGAAGGAAATGCAAGATTTAGAGGGCAAGAAGAGCTCACCCAAGAGCACCTGCCAAAACAAGAGCCATCAAAATATGTAACGTAAAGATAAAATTTTTTTCTTTCCTTTTCATAAACCTGCTTTCTCCTCTGCTTTGCAGTGAGCTCACTGCAGACAAAGTCAATATACAGCCGTGTTCTGGGGATAGGAGGAATCCTTTTGGCTCACCATGGACCCTTTGCCTGCTCCTCAGTTTTCCTGAGTTGCCTGGCAATGATTCGTGGTGCAAGAGGGGTAGCTCGGGTTGGGGATTAAAATCAAGCAGTCACTGCAAGTGAGGAGCCTTCTCATTTCAGTTAAACTACAGCCGGCTGAGTTTTCAGTGATCACGCCTTGGAAGGAAAAACATTCAAAAATTTWTCATCAAATGCATCGTTTTCTTTTTGAAATGTGACAGATTTTTCTATTCTGAAAATGTTTACGTTGACTTGTCCATATTTTATTTTTTGCATACTACTTTACCTTTATATTCACTAAAGGGTTGTTTTTATAAATATATGTGTGTGTATATTATTGCCTAAGGACAAAATAGGACATTCTGAATTTTTAGCAAGTCTCCACCCTATAGCTGCACAGTATTTTTGGGGGGAATCCATCTGGAATGAAACTTTAAAAAGAAAAAACCTGTTCAGAGTGAGGGGGCAGACTGCTGCTGTCTGAGGGCGTACCAGTAATCTGAGCATGAGGAATGGGCCCATCAGCCAAATCCTTCAGTAGATCTGATTTCAGACTTGCAGGGCTTGGGTTTTTGTCTTTTATAATGTGCAGGTGGAAGAAAAAAAAAAAACAAGCGTGTCAGACAAGTGCAGTATGTATATTTTGTAAATCTCATTTTTGTAAGAAAATATGTATTTATGTTTTTACTTGATTTTTTTTAAGGTCTGTATGAGGCCCTGTTTCACCCCATGTACAGATCACGAAATAAATAATTTTTAATACAAGGGCTCTAATGATGTTCTTTCAGTCTTTGAATATTGGCAGGTTTTAGAATGCGGAGAAGCTCTGAAAGTTGTGTCTTCTCCCTCACTTTGTTATGGGAGGTGGGAGATGCAAGAGGATTTTAGGTGAATGTAGACTGGAAACTCAGCTGTGGCTTAAAACTGCTTGTTCTGATTACCAGCTCCTCACAACAGGAGAGCACATTTTGAAACAGCCGGTTTCAAATGTCTGCCCTCACTTGAGCTACTTGCATCCTAGCCAAGTTTTCTCCCAGTCTCTGCCTCTCACTGAGGACAAGCTGATAAACCAGTTCCCTTATCTAGAAAATAAGGATAATGCTGTCTTCCCATTCCARAGAGACTTGGAGATTGGGAACTGGAGGGTGCTACAAGTGCCTGTAAATGAAGTCGTCACTTTGATGGGTGGAGTGTTACTGGGAAGCACTAAGGACTGGATCCTTTTAAATGGCTTTCAGTGGGCATGAACTGGTCATGAACTGGTGCTTTGCTGCAACTGCAGCAGCTGATAGCAACTTTGCTGTCTGCAGTTTTGTTCAGGTTTTACTKTAGTTTTAATAGCTGACTCAAGCCTACATTCTTTCTTATCAGTCATCTGAAAGCTTCAATGGGATGGTCTATTTTATTTAATTTTTTTAACYGAAATGGATGTTTTGATCTCAAGATGTGTTGCTGCAGTCATGGAAAGAGCCCCAAAAGACAGATTTGTACACCCGTGAAATGATGATTGTTTACAATGTTCCTTTCTCAAGGATTTCAGCCTGCTTACTGGGTTCATCACCCTTCTGTACCTTAAACTATGCCGATACTAAAATTTAATTTGCAGAGCAGAGATCTAATATGCCTTAGCTAGAGGCTATCATAGTAGCTGTGGTTGCACTGCAACGTTGTTTCATTTACTAAGCATAGTAATAGTTCCACTTTGAGGGAACTATTTTATTTAGACACTGTGCTCTCAAACTTAATATTTTACTTTTACAGTGTATGAACTACTGATTTAAAAGTTCTTTTATGAGCTAGCCCCATTCATGCTGCCTCTCTAGAAAAGCCATATTTTTTATTTGAAAAGCCCTCTTGCTGCTCCCCAGAATCGCTCACTTGTCAAGTTTCCTTTTTGAAAAGACCTTTGCGTTCCTGCCGGTCAGGCTGCTTCAAACTGCTCCATGAGCTTGCTGATCATTGCTGAGGGGGGTTTCATTCCTCTGGCTCAGGAAACCTGAACCTTTCCATAAACATTTCCTCCCATGAATCCATCAGTGGCGACTGGAGCGATGGAACAGCTTGGGCTGTGAAGGACTGGCAGGGAGCAGTGCTGTGACTGATCCCCCTGTGSTGTGTAGCCATCGCTAAACATGCAGTCAATCCTTAATAAAATTATTTAATAAAAAAAAAGTCATTTAATAATAATACCTACGCCTGCAATTCATGCAGGACTCCTGTCCCACTGCTCTGCACTCACCACCCATCCCCGCTCCTTGGATGAGAAACTGCATTTACRTGTCTTCGCTTTTTTTTTTCTCCGTACATGAAAAAAACTCATATAGATTTTTTTTTAGTTCATGAGACATTCATATCTAAAAAGAAATTTCTCTTTTTCCACCAGAAACCACTAGAGCTGAATGCTTTTATTTCAGTATTTTCTATTAGGTACTTCTGGATGTAAAGTCACTTATGAAAAACTATCCAAATCCTGGGACTTAAGATGATTTTTAAAATTTGAAATTGTAGGTGAAATTTGATGCTGTTGTAAAGTAGAAGAAAGTGCTATTCACGTTTAAGCAGATGTGACTCATATCAAGACTGAATTTGCTCACAGTGGAAAAAATTTGGAGAATTTCAAGTAGTGACAGTGTCTGGTCTTCTGGAATAAAAATGTGTATCACCATTTTGATAACAAAGTAGCAGTTACTTTCATAATGGAGTACAACTCAAAAAATCTCTTTGTGAAGCTCTCTGGGAAAAAGGAGAAAAAATAAGCCTTTACTAACCTTTGATAATCACTGCAAAACATTTTCCTCTGACTAATGTGTAAGTCCGCTTTAATTTTTTTAAGTTTAAGAAAAGTTTCCTCCCCTTTACCTTTGGCTCTAATCTATGCAGCATTTTTTGGTTCACAAGAACTTAGCAAATAATAGTTATCATTGATCCATATMCCTGTAAGTTTGTACCATATACTATATTTTCATGAAAATTATAGAAATGCTGGTTCTTCAAAGACACTTGTGTAACTTTCTAAAATGAAGTATTATTGTTTCAGGCAAATTAAAGAGGAAGCTTCAACAGTTCTAGAGTTCATGAACAGCAGCAGCAACTGAATGTTTGTCTCCACAGGAAAAAATGTGCTTTTATAATATGTGTTTGTTTGGTTTATTTTCGGTGGAATACCCACACCAGCAATTGAATGTTTTTGTGTAAATACTTCACCCACAACCAATGGCTTTGCATGCAAGTAAAAACCACACATCTCTGTGTCCACCAACTGGCAACAGTAAACATTACTTAAAATTTCACATGGATTTAGAAACCAAATTACTAGTGTGTGTTTCAAATAGCCTTTTTGTTTTCTGCATCACACTCCCGTTTCCTTCCAGACTTTACAGGTCCTTCACATACACCCTGCATTTCTTACATGCCTTTCAGTCCTTTTGTTTTTTAAAACCATGAATCCAGCTGACAGCCTGTTGCTTGGAGAGGAAAAGATGACTCTGAATCTTCAGGACTCAGTTCTTTGAGATAGACTATTGCTAAGCCTGCCCTATACAAACCAGGATAATTGTTTCATGCCAATGTGAGTGCCAATAATATAGGATTGGGGGAATAAATACAGTCACGACAAGTTCCCAAATGCCCCACTTAGAATCAACACATTTTGACTAAAATGATGCCCAAACTGCAAAACTAAAATATGTACATGAGAGTTTAACACTGTTCAGACAATCAGTTTGTACTGCAATCAGAAGAGGAAGGTACAGGGTGGGTTTTGATGCTATTTAAACCCAAGTCTAAGGTTGCCTGGTTCAGGTGGCTGGGCATTGCTTGTCTCAAGACCAAATCAATGGAAGTAAGGCACAGACAGCACTTTCTCCTGATTCAGGTAAAGGCCAGGCTCCAGCACAGTGTTAACAGAGCTGCAGCAAATGAGATTGGACTGCACAATGCCAGGACAGCCCAAACAGCATCATGAGCACATAASCCCTCTGCACCACTTGCTCCTCCCTTTGCAGCCAGCCTACTCACACCAGGAAACYATGGGACTGGGATAAACAAGAATATGGAAAAATGCAGGAAGAAACAGAGCCTAGAGCACATTTTTAAATAAAAACTTTAGATTGGAGTACACCACTAATCCATATTTGTCAAGAAATCCTAATTGCAACAACTTGTTCATTTTGGCTGCCCCAGCTTTATTACAGCTTAGTTTGGTAATAGGCAGTCCTTCAGCATGTTGCTTTCACAAATACACATGGAAAAATCCAARTCTGCTGTCTAGAGGAGCAGCCTAAATGAGTAGACTTCAGCTGCACAGATCTTTGRAATCAGTCTCATCATGTGGAAATGGGGTAGCCATAACCTTACTACTAACACTTCAATCCCAAAGGCCAGGGTGACAACTAAAAAAATGAAAAAAAAAAAAAGAGGTCCAGTTCTCCCCTACTTCGAGCTTCACTGAAAATACTCAAATTCTACCATTGTTCTCAACCCAATCTGCAGGAAGCCAAAGTCATTCTCAGGGCAGGCAAGGAGATGGATTATTCCCACTATGCTGTCCTTTTCCTCAGGCTAACATTCTGAGGGACTTGAAAAAGCTTGTGGTGAAGAGGGAGTTCTGCTGGGAGCTGTAGTAGAAGAAAAATACGTTATCTGGCCCAGATGGACACAAAAAGGTGTTCTAGCAAGTAGGCACTAATYTAGGATTTGAAAGGCAAATGCTTGATTACCTCCACAATCACAGATGGTGGCCAGATCATATACAGCCAGACTTCCAGCAGTATTTGAGCAGCTAAGAATGGAGGCAGGTTACATGGAACACATTTTTCATAAGCATTTAAATTCCCAGGTGCAMATCTAGAAAATCTTGTCTCTGTCTCTAATTCCTTGTCAATAAAATTGGAACAGTGACACTTCTGCATATTATAGGGATGTTGTGAGAATGAATACCCWCAAAATCAGAAGGAACTGAATACAGTTATAATAGGGTTTGTATAAATACCTCTCTCAGGTCTTTGTCCCAGAGTMTGATATTTTTCAAGTTGATTCTGTTTTAGAGAATGCCAAATTAAGATCACCAGCTAGAATAAATTATTTGCATGTTTTCCAATATCTTATCAAAAACTGTCAGGCTGAGAACATGCTTTCACAGGAGTATCACTCTAGCCAAGGCTCAAATATAAGATGTGAGGAGGAATAAAAAAGCAAGCTAGGTAAATAAAAAATTACACTAAACTGGGCATGCACATCAGACAAAACAGACTCATGTTAYAGTGGTGCTTAGCCATAGCAGGGAGGATTTGGGCCTGTCTGTGTTGGTACTACAGAGTGCTCAACTCTCACAGTACTRCCCAAGCTCTCATTTTCTATATGTTATAAATGCATTTATCATCAACAGGCTCAATGACAACTCTGCTGYCCCTCTTTACATAAGTACAATTGCCTTCAGCTTCCTGCAAGTGGAATCTAAGCCATAGGATTAGGTCTGAAGCAGAACTGTCCAAGGTTTCAACCAAGCCCATGGCAGTGAGAACTTGCCTTTCCTGCCATGTTTTCACTTCATCTCTTATTCCTCAACAGTTTCTTTTTGCTACCTCTGACAACATTTTYCTCTTTACTAAAGGTGGTCAAGTAAAAGGATTAGTTGGCTGTTTGTRTGTTTTCCTGCCTTAACAACAGGGAACAGCATGAAACTACTACACTTCTTTCACCAATGAAATACAGAAGTGTCTGAGCTCACAGGGTAAATGTTTGTGTGTTGCCCTGATGCCAGCCTTTCCCAGGGCAGACTTCTGCACCCATCGACCCTCATCACACATCAGGTTTTTGTTGCTAAATGAAGTAAACCAACAAATGAAAAATTATTCCTAAATAGGCCAAAGCATACTTTAATTTAGAGCTCACCCTTCCCAACAGAAAAACATGTAACTTAGAGAGTTTTTATGGAAGACAGTAAAAAGGAGCTACTTCCAAAAATATTTACCTAAAGCACAAATCAGATCACTTGCTTGACATGGCTTCKTTCCACAAATTTTCCATGCGGGGTGTGTGTTGCACATCCAGTGTGAGTGCATGCAAGTGTAACAACTGGAAGTTACAACTGTAGGTAAATCCCTCATCAAAAGCCCAGTGAAGAGAGAAAATCAAAAGGCCCTTRCCCAATGCAGCTGTCTGCTAATTAAACACTGGTGTTAATTGCAGTAGTGGGGTTGGTCCTCATTCCCTGTGTTTGTTGTGGTGCCTGTGTGAGCTCTGGATTGCTCAGAACTTTCACATTCTCACAGAAAATGAAACTGTCTATAAAAGGAATGAAAGGCTGTGATATGTATATATATCTACATGGCTATTTTTAAAGAAGAAAAAAGATTTTTTTCTGTGTGTGAGTTCAAAGCCAGCTTTGATTATCTAAAGCAAATCAGTCTTTAGAAAGGATAAAAACTAAAACGTAAAGATGGAACCTTTTTTATTTAATCCATGATGAAAAGATMATTTCTTATTTGTCATGCTCTTGCTTCTCGAATTTTTAATTTTAATTTTCAATTAGCAGCAAAATGTAAAAGTCTCAGGCAGCATTTCCTGTCCTCACTTTATGAGATGGGGAAAGAGGCATTCCATTAGGGCAATAGCCAGGAAAAGGGATGTCATCTGACACCCTTCCACAGCTATGCATACCAGGCTGGAACCGAGCAGGATTATGTGAGTGGACAGAAAGCCCTTCTAGAGAGAGGATTTACTCACCCTGTTTTTCTTTACACATTCTACTTTCTGAAGATAATAAATCAGCTGTTGGATTTGCAGAAACAACTCTCATGTTGGCTTAAAGAATTCCTGCCCAAAGCAAAGATCWGACTTGTGTAAAGCAGCTCACAGTGACCATGGGAAAAAGAGACCAAAGTGCAGGTGTGTGCAAAGGGATTAAACAGCATCTGTGTCTGAACCATATTGTTTTTTTAACAGGACACAAGGTGGGCTGCATTTTCAGAGCTCAGACCAAAACTCACAACAGCTTTCTGCTTTTATGGTAGTCTAAACTGAAGTCCTGAATTTGAATGTTWTAAGATTTAAAAGTCTGTGCTTTTCAGTTACTGTGAGCCACAAACTGTTTTTCTGGTAAGAAATCCCTCAGCTGCARAAACTAATTAATTGGTGGATGGTTTTGCATCAATATGAAGGCACAGAACTTTGTGTCACTGCCCACAGACAGGGATCTAATTTTCTGTCTTTGAGACTTCAGGCTTTTGCCGCTTTGACTAAGAGAGTCAACATAAACAAAGTTAGTGCTTTAACTCCATGTCCTTCATTTTTCTCAAGAAAAGGTCTTCCTGCACTAAATTCTGAATCAAATATTTATCAAATCCTCTCAACATGAGAACTGAAAACAAATGTTTCTCAGAAAACTATTTCAAGAAATCCAGCAATTTCACTTAAATGACTCTTCCATTTTGCTATCAATTTTCATTAAAGCTTTGTTAACAAAGTGTCCTTTGGTCAGCATTTCACTGTTGCACTCAGACACATTACTTGAAAACAAACATTTAAGATGTGATAACAAGCTATATAGATAAATATAAGTTGATGGAAAACTGTGTCATGAGAACTGTTATTTTCATAATGTCCGCTTCTCACCATCATCCCTAGCTGCACCTTATTTAGCTGATAAAGCTCTTTGTAGCCTGTTTTATTTAACCTAAAATGTAGTTCTGCCCATATGATGATGCTTTTATTAGTAAATGAGGAGTAGTGTGTGCCAGCAGACAGGGCACCAGACTACAAGTCAGGAGACAGGCATACTTTTACCAAATTTGCCCATGGTCTGCAAATTCTTTCAATCATCCTTACCTCCATTTCTTTTTCCACCCTTCTCTAAATAGGATCATGCTCTTTGGGACAAAATAAAAGTCTCTATTGTCTCCATGTATGTGCTGGTACTGTTCCCATCTTGTTGGAGCCCTGATCTTGAAGGGGACCTCTTAAGACTGGGCACAATACAAGAGATTCCAATTAAAAATAATTGATCATTAAGAGACAGAGAACAGCAAAGAGTGAGCTGTCACTTTACTTTCTATAGGGAAATAGTCAAACACTAGTGGCAAAGTAGAGGCATATGTGATGACACCAAACCTTGCCAAAGAAATGAAAGTGGGAAGTGTCACTCATCAACTTTTGGGCTTTTGTGTAACATGCATAAGGAACATTCCCTTCTCTGAAGAGTCTCTGGGGACTCTTCAGATGATGGGATTTACTGTCACATGCCCTCTTCTCCCTGTCTTTTTTTGGTTCTTGTACAAAGTGTTGCCATGTGGGGTCTGTGTGATAGCACATACTGCCAAACATCTCCAGCTGAGCAGAATCAGTGCTGGCCAGTAAGATTGTTAGTTGGCTGACTATTCCCTCAAAATGAAAACCAGACACTGAGGAAACTATCTTGTTCATAAAAGGAAAATATTTATCTTCAATGACATAAAAAAATCCAAACTCAAACCAAAATAACTACYTGGGTATTTCATTAAAATATCATTAGTGAAATGATTAAATAATTCAGCAGCAGAGCAARGAGGAAGTGCACTACTTCCCTATGSRCCTCAAAAATATGGATTTGACTTAAGCAAAACWATTTTCCAGTTAAATCTGAACTGCTTCAGTTGAAGAAGAAAACAAAGGGGAACATGTCTGAATTTTTTTWAAATGCTTTTTACATGAAGCAACTCCAAATTTGAATTTGAAACGCACCCATAAAGAATGAAAAATATTATGCAACCTTATAAGGTTCAGCTGGAATTAAAGGGGGGGACTCAGGGGTGGACCAATGCTAAGCTGACAGGATAAGGCAGATAGTTTGGTTTTGGAACCACAGGCAGTTTAGGAGAGACACAGGAGTAAGTTTTACCTACAGCTTGCCCCATATCTCTGAAAAAGTCTAACCCACTTCACTTGCACCRTGCAGACCTGGTAATAAGGGACACAAGGCAGCAAATGGAACATTTTCCTTAATGAGATTTGGAATGGCATACAGGGACAAGTGTTTGTGGAGAGCAGAGAAAGAACAATAAAAACAGCTAAGATTGAGATGTGAGAGGCACATGGGCACAGCTACAGCTACATGCACATTTGTTTTTCTTGTGTTTCAGGCTGACCAAAAGGAAAATTGTGGTGTGAAGCCATGCTTCTGTGCCTTGTCAGCCCCATGCTCATGCTAACTGGCCCTGCCTGCTAGCAAATGCRAGTGCCTGCCTTGTGGACTGGGCTGGCTAATAAAAACCCATCCCAGAGTCCAGGCAAGGTGAAGGGGTGACTGCCTGCCCCAGTCCAGGCARGTGTTGCTCTGCAATTCCTCATTCTGCCTTTTTAACAGAACATTCACAGCAAAGTACTGCCTCTGTTATGCATTAAGTGTGGTGGAGTGCCCAGGCTGTGAAGAAACACTTAATCCTACATTGCTCCAGTGGCATCTTCAGGGCCATGGAATTTCTGACTTGTAAATTGCTGYCATCAATGTGAATGCTCAACAAATTATGTTGCTCCCATAAATTTYCAAAAGCATGAGGTTTGCTGACAAAGAAATTAATGAAGGTTGCCAGGAGCATGCAGTGCCTTTCTAGAATGTSGGTCCTAGCTATTCCCTTGGAAACCAGTAAATAAAGAGTTAAGGTATGAGCAAACACAACCTTAACTGTGCTGTTGGAGTGATGCCCCAATATGGCCATAGCATACAGAGCCTGTGCTATCTCAAAGGCAGAGTGCAAACATTTGGGGAATAGGGCACATGACCACAGGACAGAGTCTGAAGCCTACATTTTTGCGAKGGAAAACTGGTCTGTATGGAAGCCGCAGGGACTGAGGACAATGKGAGTGCCAACAGCAACATTTCCCACGAGACAGTTCATCTCTTCCTCAGCACTTGCACGTTCTCAATTCACAACCCCTGTCCTCAATCACCCAGGGAGTACTCACTCCACCCCCAGCACTGTGCCCACAGAGCATCCTACAGCATCTTGTGCACTTCTGACAATTCCCCTGGGGAGGAAGAGCTCCAGGCACTGTTATCACCACCATTTACAAAGTCAACACCAAAAGGGGACATAGGAGTGAACCACACACATGAATAGGGGAAGCAGGGAAAGAGGCAAGCCACCTCCCAGAGAGACAAGGTCTTTCTCATGTCAGAGCTCAGCAGTTCCCACAAAGCAGCCAAGGCAGCTCTCACATCTGACCTACACAATCCCAGGCAGTACAGCCAACCCCAGCAAGGSCATGGGGAAGGTTTCTCAGGGCCTGTAGCTGACCACATTTGCTAAGATGGAAAGGCATAAGAACCTAGCAGACAGCTTTGTTCCTGTCTCAGTTAAGGGTTTTTTTTGGTGGGGATATGATGGCAGAGAGTGTCAGCTGTGCTAGGCACAAATACTGCTCTGAAATGCAGGGCTATAGGGAACCCTGCTCAAACACTGCTTATCGTGGCAGGGGTATACTCAGAAGTGTTGCACTGTCCGTCTTCTCTATTTATTTATCATTCTTCGCTCCCTTGGAAACTGAGAATTTCATTAGTGTCTCCCTCTTTTTTGTCCTACTTTGAATGCTGAGCAGTTTGCACCCATTATTCAGTGACAATGTCCCATCTTACTGACATATCTTGAATATGTACATTTTTATACTGCTTTAATAGTGCTATTTTAAACTTTAAAGCCTGTCACTTGTCCTCATGAAAGTCAGATGGAAAATAATACTATTCTCATATTTTTCTGGTCTTACCATCCAAAGCAGCAGTCCCTAGAGCAAGCCTCTGTCCTTTTGATGGTAAGAGTTTCGGTAGCCAGTTTCCACAGTACTGTCCTGCAACTACAACTGAAGGGCAAACCCTAATACTACAATTATTGCACATYACAGCATGTGAGGGCTTGCTCTGTGATTATTTACAACCCCTTGATTTGCAGTTTTGTCTGAGCAATAACTATATTACCAATTGAGAAATAAATACAGAAACTGAAGATTGCAAAGATATACACTGGGCTGTTGCCACCCTGGTGGGCCAGTTCCACACATAGGCATGYATTACTAATAGTACACTAGTGTGACATCAAGAGGTGGACCACAGAACTGTCTTGGAACCAAACCTCTTGTCTCAGAGACCCAGACTCCAGTCTCTGAATACAGGCACATTTGTGCAGTTTATATTTTTCTAAAATATCTCATAAGGAAGAGYCTTTTCCATTATCATCAACCAAAAGACAAAACACATAACCTGTCCTACAGCAAGCTGACAAAAGCATACTCGTGTTCCTCAGAAACACTCTCCCAACTCAGGGATGAGTTTGCAGGACTGTGGATCCCATGCTTAGATCTGAACACTCTTAAGCCTTGATCTCAAGCCCCAGGTGCAAAAATACAATGCTTGGCTCAGGAAATCAGGCTAAGACCAGTTCTGCTCAACAAAGAAATGTCCTGTGGTGGAGCTGGCTAGTGATGGCCAATATAACCTGTCCATATTTCATGTGCTGGGAGAGAAAGGCTGCTGAAGACTGCCTGGTGTTCATTCCTAGAGCTGCCTAGTCCTCTTCCTAGTGATAACCACTGCATTCTCATCCGAACATTCATCACCAGCAATTTAAGAGTTAACCTAGAGGGTGGGCTAAAAGAGCACGTACCTTATTTGTCTCCTTTTGTAGCTATAAAAACCCTCTTAGATGAACGTGCAAATGTCCCTTTTTCTGACCTACAAGGTATTTTCCATACTGTCTGTCTCTAGGGTTAAAGAAACTCCCTGGCAGTAAGCACTTCTGTAAGCCCTCCCACTTTATCTGCAGAAAGGGAGAATCCCAGCAGTACTGGAAACAGATATGAATGGAAACTGTTAAAAAAATTAATTGCAAAAAATCATTCAGCATGTGTTAAATGTAGCAGCAATTTCTGGCAAGAATTAATTAAATCAGATGAAACACTTCTGATATGATTTGTGTGATCAGATCACTTAATTAGTTCTGCTTTTAGTTCATCGCAACAAGCTTCTGTGAGGGTGAAAAAGGAATAATTGTTTATTCAAATGGTAATAATTTGGGTTTCTTTAATTGWTTCCTAGTGTGAAAGCATTGATTCCTGCTGTTTTCTAAAGGGCTGGATTGAAAAGTTCCAGCATGATGTCCAGTTCTAGAGGGCACCAAGTCCATTCCCCTGTGCAGCCCCCCATTTGTGATCCAGTCTGCTGCAGCTCTGTCTCTTGTCCTGGCTTGTCTGAGCAACCAGCAGGGCTCAGCCATTCTGAACTGCTTGTGGGTTTATTAAGTATTCCTGTGCAAAGCTGATGATGTGCTCATAAATAATGTTTCTGTGACTGAAATGTATTTTCTTTACAGCAGTCTACATACTCTGGAAATGAAACACTGCAAAAATAACACCCAGAGACTGTCTGAAGTAAAGATGTTTTAGATAATACAAAACTGTCCTAATTTAAATAAATAAATAAATAAATAAATAAATAAATAAATAAATAAATAAATAAGAGGTAGGGTTGGGGTTTTTTTTTGCCTAATCTAACTCACCAATCTTCGCCCAAGGACCTAGGAGGAAATTGATTTGACTTTGTTTAACTACTCAGATACAACATAGTGATGTAATGCAGTTTACAAAGACACATACTAAGGGTTTTAAAAGCAGAATTAGTAATCCCGTTCCTGCTCACGGCTCATTTGGTGGGTGCCAGACAGTAAAAAGGCCATAGAATCCCTGCTGGGTGAAAGGTGGTACAGGATGAAGGWATGCAAAGAAACAGCGACCCAAAAAAAAGGCATTTCGACAGTTTGAAACTCCATATTGCAGATTTATGCCTTAAACCAGTGCTGAATTATGGGTTACTGCTGTAAAACCAGAATTCCTTAGATTACTTAATCTAATGAGGTCTTCGAGAGAAGAAAAAGGCCCCAGTCTGTAAGATTTAAGGGGTTGAGACCTTATCTGCACACTTTCCTGTAAAGCTCCAGGTGCACTGTAAGATCTATATCATCAGTTCCATGCTTAAAATTATGTTGTTTAAAACTAAACAATCAAAGGCTGAAAAGCAAAGCTCTCAAGTATCACGAAACAGCAAAGCAAAGGCTGCCTAAAGTAACCTTCTTCTGCCTCAGGGTTGTATGGTATAATACACTGTTTCAGTCTCTGACCAGGTACTGCCCCCACATTCACTTTTTTGGCAAGAGCTCTGCTTCATTCCAGGCACAGGACTGACAATGCTCTGCATACAAAGCAGCTCTTCAATATTCTTTTTAATCTCAGCTCTGCAGTGTGGGGCTCTGGYTTAGTGTCCTACAAACTATCACAACATCGCATGAACAATGATACTTTCTCCATTCTTTGCTGTTTTTTCTCTGCTGTTCAAGCCTAGCACCCCTAATGCTCTGTACTAGTTAACACATTTATTCTCAAAACGTCCCTGTGAGGTAAGGAAATATTATTCCCAGTTTAGAGGGTAAGATTGTATTACTTTCTAAAGRAAAGTAGAAAAGAGGCAGGAAAAGCAACCAGATCTCTAGAGTCTCAATCAACCACCTAAATCATCATTTTTACAACAGGCCTCTGGCCTTTATTCACACCACRCAACTTCTGCTAGAGGTTAGGCAGCAGTGCCAGAGACACAGCTCTATTCACTAACATAACATAAATCTACTACTGTGACTCCAGACCAATATATTATATGACCCTGTTCTAGGTTTACTTAGGGTGAAATTCTGTCCTGTGCAGAAGGCAAGCTTTTACATCTTTTCTCAGATGTTTGCAGTAGTGTGTGCAGCTCATACTTAGCCCTCTGATTTTTTTTTTTTAAAGAAAAAAATTGTGCTGTTATCCACTAGACACTTCAACAACATAATTAAGCACATGTGTACAGACTGTACAGGTTAGAAGGGAAGGCTTCTTGAGAGCACTCCAAAAATCTAAAAAGTAGGAAATAAAATAACAAACTCTACATTAAAAAAAAATTTACCTAGTGAATTAGGGATCCTTTCAATCATGATCTTTATGATCTTTATAGCAGGAGTGTGTTCTGTACACTCAAATACCTTCCATGTGCAAATCAAGAACCTTTTATCTTATTTAAATGCRTATCTTGCTGTGTGAAAGGAAAGGCCTCAGATTTCTTCAGAGGAGTACCTGCTCAGTTTATGTGAAGGGCAGGACTGAGACAACACACTGGTCTTGTTCCTTCTGCACTTTGCCAAGTTTATTATAGCATTTTCAGCTAGAYATCTGTGTGGCCAGTGGAAACTTGTGAAAACCCCTAAGCAATGGAAGTTCCCCGAGCCTTTCTATCCAAAGGTGATTCCCAACATTCCTTTGTTCCAGAATTCATGGTAAACCAGTACAAATAAATAATTCTTCWGAAATCATATCTAAACCAAAGCTAATCTGAATTTCACCAGAGCAGTGAAATCTACCAATTACCCCTCTGAAGCCACATTTTCATTGCTTGCCTTGAGGCCCATAAATCAGTCAAAAGGTCAAGATTATCAGTGCAGCAGGAAAAATKTAGCTCCTCACACACATACATGCACTTCCCTGGCCTTTGGAAATACTCTGAGAAGGAGATAGCAACAACACTCCCCACACTTGGTCTCTAAAGCAAATTTACCAAATCAGACATTTAATGCTCAAAAGAGATTGTTTTACAGTTCTAATATCTGCAATGGTCTCGTTTTTTACTGAACAGCCACTAACAAGTTTAAATAAATTTAATTATTGGTTACAAATGACTGAAGAAAACAGGCTTACCATATTCAGAATGTTATTCTTTGCTGCTGTGATTTCTAATTTCAACTTTTGGTTTTGTTCCTTCAAAATATATTAGATGTTTTAAAATGTGCTTAGGCTTTTCAGGGAAGCTTTTAGCCAAGTAGCTACTAAGTTCCTCTCCTGTATTAGGTTTATTTTTCTAATCTAAGAGCATGCTGAATGAAACAAGAACTATTTCCACTTCTCAAATTGCTGTTGGTCCCTTAGCTCTGTGTGATGTCACCTCATTCCAGTCCCTGCCTGTATTACTGTGGTATCCACAAGAATCAGGATCCTTGGGGCTGCCACAGTGCTGATACAGGAAGCAAAGGTACCCCAAGCAAGGACTCTGGAGTTAGACTGAGGGTGAATTGGACACCTAGAAGTCAAGACAGAAAACTGTGGGCTTCTCCTATGTGTAAGTTTTGCTGTCCCAGTTGCCAGTGCAAGCCTAGTGCTGGGCTCACAAAGCACCTAGGCGCAATCTCGGAAAATCTATTAAAACAAAGTCCCAGTGCTGGCTCAGAAACAAATTGTTTGAGTTGCAGAGTGAATTTTGGAGAACACTCATCCTAGCCTTATTATTATTATTATTCTCTGGCATCTGTAATCAACTAGTGTTGGAGAATGACTGGAGGCTTAAATGTCCCCCCAAGTCTGACTCATATCACGGTAGCTCTGCTCTCACAGTTACACCACCAGAGAAAGGCTTAGGCAAAGTTGGGAATGAGAGCTGGGGACTGAGCCTTGCCCAGTTGCAYTTGCTGCTCCAGCTGCTTTTGAAAAGATGAACCAGCCACAGCAGCCAGGYATTTCCCTTTGGGCTCTGCTTCACTCTGGGGGCAGCAGCTACCAAGGCAGCTCCCCTGGGCTCTGCCACAGAGGGTCACCACAGCTTCACTTCTGCTTTGCCTGCCCTTGGGAAATGTCCGTTTTGCCTGTGCCCAGATTTTCCCAAGGACACACAAAGGTGGAGGCTACACCCAAACTTCAAGTCTCAATAGAGTAGCTTAACCACAATCTGTCCTCCCTATCTCCTTTCTCAGGCATATATTGCCTCAGTTTCTCTATACCAAATACAGCACACTGYCTCACAAGACAAGGCTTCATTCTCCCCTCTTCCAAGTTTCAAATGTTCACTTACTGTTTTTAAACAAGGGATGTTTTACAACAGCGAAGAGCTCTGTCAGGAGACTGCAGTTTACCTTAAAACCTAACCAAAGCAGACATAAAATCAGTGTAATATTCTCTGGCATGGTATTTTGTGACTGAAGTCACACCGCTGAAGATGTCTGGTCTCCAGCCCACATTCTTAAATCRCTGTTCACTCTCCTGCCCAATGGCACAGAGATAAGCAAAGGAGGGGTTTGTCTGGCCYGTGTGCTTTGTCTGGTAAACAAATAACCACTGTAGCACACAGATYACAATGCACACACTGTCTCYCCTTTTGCTTACCCTCACCTACATMTCTGCYCCAGMTACATCATTCCTGTGGAGTGCAATTGCCTCTGATGGTTTCAAAGCATCCTTCAAGGTAATCTCTGAGACCAGGACAATAAGGAAAGAATTTCTATCAGCTGCCAAGTCAATCAGGACTTCATTTCTGACAGCCATTTCATCATGAGGGCAACAATTCCAACAGTGGAAGAATGATCCCTGAGCATGAGAATGCCCAAGCTGTACCCCAAATTCTGCGAGAGACAGGCAGAGACTGTTAGAGACTTTCTCAACTTTTCTCCAAACTCTGAATTCTCAGAAACCCCAACRTATGTAACCCTGGAGAAAGCTTAACATGAATTCTTTGCTGCCATTGTCCCCCAGTTCACATGTTGGGAGAATTCTTCCTGCTTCCTCCTTGTCAAGGAAGACAGCTTCAACAATATGGATTTTATTGTGCACCCCCTACATCCCACTTCTTCCCCTGTCAATAGCACAGAGGCCCAAACACCGTATCAGCTGCAAAGAGGAAATACTTTTCACGAGACACAAAGGTTTATGGATTTTTGCCTAACAAAAGATTATTTCCAAGCAGACTGTCTGTGTATTGGTGCCTCATCTCTAGCAGTGGGAACACAGACACTGCAAATACCCCCAACAGCAAGGAGCAAGAGCACTCTCCAGGGCAGGTGTACTATGCAAGGTAGCCTCTTAATCTTCTCACAAGCATTATTTTTCATACCAGCTGCATCTTAAACACTCAGTTAAGATGGTGATTAGTGGTGGTGGTAGGGAGTCACAGTGGGAGATTTCTTAAGAAGAAAAGGCTTTGATTGAGCCAATGAAAGCTGTTGCCAGGGAACCAGATGCCATGAACACACCACTCCAGCAGAGCAAGAATACAAGCCATGTGAGTGCTGGACTGAGCTTTAAATGCATTTGCTGGTTGAGGCTTGAACACACCATTAACTCTTTCAGTACCTGAAAYAGTTCACACAATGCATTGGGAAGATGGGAATCTGTTACAAATGCAAAGGAGCAAAACATCTCTTGATATTTCTCTCTAACACCCTGTTGATTCAGAGGAAAAACTAATGGGGGAAACTTTTGACCTTTAGTTTTTGACTGGTAAAGGACATTTGTTTGTTTTGTAAAGTATGTAAGGAAACTTCTGTTCAAAGCAAAACTTAGTTTTACACTAATGTGAAAAGGAATTGGATAAGTGCTCAAATAACCCTATAAAAGTATTAATTTTGTTTTTGTAGGGGTGTTAMAATGAAGTTTGGTGTGCACACAGTGTGTTCACTGGTCAGTTCCTCTGCAAGAGGAAAAGAATAGCTTAGATTCCATTTTTCCCAGATCTGAGCTGGTTTCCAACACAAATGTTACCGATTTGAATTTTATCTGATCGGTTGCCAATTTATTTCAAAGTTAACTTTCCACTCTGATTACTAAACAGCCTTGTACTCTACCGACAGAGCATTTTTCTCCTAGTGTAAATTCCACAGTGCTCTGCAACCCTACCAGTAAAATGCAGCTAAAGCTCTAATTAAAAATCATGCCTGCCATATGTCAACTCATAAGAACTAAAATTAAACTAACAAGGGGCTGTAACCAAAACTTTTTTTGAACACGAGAGCCTGCCTGCTCTCTTTTGAAGCAGAACATGTGTAAGCCTGGGTAGTTCTTGCAGGACCAGGCCTGGCCCCAAACATTTTTCATCTTTAGGCTTCCAGTTTGAATCCAGCACAGGTTCCTAAGCATGAAAAGCCATTCCCCACTCTTTAGCCTGAGTGAAATCCCCTCCATTCCTCTGTAGCACTGGCTGTATAACTGCTTTGATCCCACAGAGCTGGTAACTGTGTTGAGAAAGTAATGTTGCTGGCAGTATTATACTGAACTCTCTGTCAGTCTCCATTTCAGCCTATTTATATCCTGTGGTAATACCAGTGCTGAGTTGGGGTCCAGTGTACTACTGCCTTTTTATGCCTCTCCCACAGTGCAGAAGGCCTGGGGGGAAAGGACATAGCAATACCATTATAATGCTTAAGTGGCCATAAAGTCCCAGTGTGAGTCCTAACAAACTGAACATAAGGGACAATAAACCTCGGGCCCCTCAAATTTATTCTGGGGAATTGGCAAGAGCGGGTAAAGTGCAAAGCTGATTGAATATCTTCAYGCAGCTCCCGTGCCAATTCCAGTCCAGTTTGGTGACGCTGGAAAGTTGGACTCCCATGTGTCTATGGGCCATGTAAACAGGCAGAGCATCACACTCTCAAGATGACACCATTCACCCCTGGACTCCCAGCTAGCAGATATTGCATGGCTGATAGAGCAGATATACTGCACAGCTGCCAGAATGGGAGAGTACACACACAAACATACWTACATCAAACTACAATGCTGAAAAATACACCCCATGTTCATACAGAATACTTTTGTCTCCCTGGAATCAGCAGTGATTTACTTGAGGGGCTATTCTGTGGGTTTGGCCCTGAGACCCCTCATTAGTTACTGTGTTGCTGTGAAGAGGGGCTGCCTGGCTGCTTACAAATTAACTTCTGGGTTTAATCAGCAGATAAAGCACATGTGGGGCTTACTGCAGTCATTCCCGGTGCAGAGTTCCCATCTCAGGCAGGACACAACTGCTTCTTTACAAAAGTTCTTGTATAACACATAAAACAGGGAAAAACAAAATGCTGCAGCTCGGCTTAGGTTAACACMGAATAAGTGAAGAACTGGAAGATATTTCTAAGCAGAGCAGATTTATATAAACAAATTTGGCAATGTAWAAGGGGTAATGGCCCAGTTTTCTAACTAGCTCCATACAAAATTTCAAGCAATCAAAACCAGTCAGCATCTGCACTTTGTATTTTGAGCCTGAAACTTCCATACACTGCTAAACACTGCGTGGTGGTGAAGGAAGTCATTCTGGCATGCTGGCTTAGTGGGACATCAATATGAAAGCACTGCTTGCTGAACAAACATGGTTCTGTGGCAGGTCAGTGACCTCTGCAGAGCCCCCGTCAAAGATCCTATGCAGATGTGATCCTGCACAGTTTGCAAGAGCAAACAGAATGGCAGTGCAAGATGGTRCTGTTACAGAGGCTAATAATCCAATCTCTGCCCCACAAAGAGGKGCAGATGTRCTGAAGTTACCATGCTGAAGAGTGRTATTTAAAACTTGCTGTTGCTGTCCCTCTCCTCACCAAAGATAATCACCTTAAAACACATGTATTCCTTACACTTAGGCTCACATGCATATACTCATGCTGCTGTGTTAGAGGAACTTAACTGAATTTACAAACTGGAGAATTCAAGACATGTAGTGCAAGATGTAATTACAGAATTTTCTAAGAAATGCATGTTCCTCCTTCCCAAATGCATCAAGATTTTATGTCTCAGCTGACACAATTGATCGTTCTTCCCACACTGAAGATCCAAGCTTCAGTGCAAAGATTACAGCTGCTGCAGGACAAAAGTGACAGTGGCCTGTAGGACTCTGGAGCATTTTTTTTTTTTTGCAGTAAGTGGAACATTTATGGTTTATTTGCCAACACAATGGAACGAAATGAGAGTTTCATGGACTGAGGGAGCCAAATGTCATCCTGAATAATTGTACCAGGACCCCAAACCTGGCACAGAGTCCCTGTGTTCAATACTCAGACTCTGTAGCCAGCCCAGAGCCACCAGCTCTCTAACCAGCCTTTACAACAAGCCCATCTTCACTTTCCCCTACTGCCCACTCAACCCTCACCTTTTTTCTTTTTCTCCATGCCCAACATCCCCAAAACTCCCAATGCCCTCGTCCTCTCCTTGGGATTGGGAATATTTTCCATTTCCCTCCTCAGACCCTGCCTCTGTTTCCTTTGTTCAAATGTTTTCCTCCTTTGCTCTAAAGCCCACCTTCATTCAGATGAGCATCGGGTCCTACTTTTAATAAACTCATTATTTTTTCCCAAATAAATCTCTCGTTACAATCACTGTAATCAGATATACCCTGATACTCACTGAAAATGMATGTTTTTCATAGCTGCAAGACTCGGACAGTTTATTTCAATAATACATTTTACTGAATTTATGCACATTTCTTTTAATGGCATTTAAAAGAGATCAGATGTAGCACTCAAAAGTGCAGCTTTTTTAGAGTAAAATGTATCTCCTTTTATGATATAAACTAACATAACTCACAAATACAGCTGACAATTATAAAAAGCAATTACAATACAGCCCCTTCCCACAACATTAACAAAATGTAATTAAGCACTGCTTAAAAACTATGTGATAGAGTGCTGAAGAAAAATTGCTAAAGAAATGCAAAGCAGAGAATCAACAACAGGCCTTGGGAGTAAATTTACATTGATATTCCCTAAATCTCTATTTTCCWAATTTATGTATGGTTCAACTCATTATGAAGTCATGAAGAACAATCATGCTTGGAATTAAGTTATCTTAAGCTGGGGAGAATTTAGAATGCTTCTGCCAGTACAGGCTCATTTCTATTGCTGTTCTGTAGTGGAAAAGTGTCATTTTTGCCATCGGAAGAAAGCAGCTCCTYTGTTTGAAGACATATTTGTTTTGTATATTTTCTATTGCTGTTTGTATATTGTAAAGCACTTGGAGAGCACATGTAGAATGAAAGACACTATATGAAATAGAGTTAAAAGTTGCAGTGTTGTAATCTGCTGTAAGTCTTTGTACATGGCAGCAGGGGGCACTTCCAGAAGACGATGCTGAAGCACAGTTGACAGACTTTCCTGGTTTCAAGGGCAGGCAGAAGTGCTGCYCAGTGTGTTCACAAACCAATTCAGAAAGCAGAGCATGATAGCACTGAGCAGCAGCACCCATCCCTCTGGCTCCTATTGAAAATTCTCAAAGCAAATTGGGTAGCTTAGTGAGAAAATTAAAGAAAGAGAAACATGRTCCTTTGAATGAAGTACAAAAAGGGCAAAGAATTGCACACCTGAGCGCTGCAGAAATAAACATCTGAACTGGTCCTGACATCCCAGTGTTGGTGTGGGGGATAAAGAGCASAAGTCCATCACAAGGGTCAGGAACATGACAGAGATGCTGGAATTCTTACCTTTGCAGTTACCTAGGCATTTTGAAATGTTCCTAATGTACGTTTCTGCAAGAAAACAGTTAACAATGAGAGAGAAAGTCATTCAGTCATTAGATAAAGACCTATCCAAACGCAGAGGATTAATCTTCTACAAAAGAATCCCCAAAATTGGTCTCTTCCAGCTCAAATAGCTCTGTTTTTCTCCATTCTCAGATAGTAATGAAATTTTGAGGGTGTCATGAAGAAAATACAATAAAGCAGCTTGCGAAGAGTGATGTTATTTGGTCGTCTTGGGGTATTTATTGCAGGACATTCCCTGACACCAGTATCTGGAGTATTTCTGTGKTTGCTGTAATTCTCACTAGCTGATATGAGGATCCCAATTTCTGTTTGACATCATAGCAATGGATAAACAACCCCTGATCATAWTGAGGGTGATGGTGGTGGCTCACAGTTCCTAAGATGGCAAAACTACCTCAAGAAGCACACAGGACAGACAGGAGGGGGGAAAGTAACCAACAGCATCACAGTTTTCAAAAATCCAGGATGTTAGTCTGGCTTTTCTGCTATTTGGAGTTGTGTGCTAGAAGACACAGAATTATGAATTAGTTTATTTCTGAACAAAGAATCTGTCTGAGCACTCAGGGTCAATGCCTGACTAGACTTTCCCTGCTAAGAAGTGGCACTGGGGAGGTAAAAAAAAAACCAGGAGAAACTGTAAGTGCCTTAGGAACCAGAGGTGAGTTGCTGGTAGAAAGTTCTCCATAGTAGCTCTCAGAARTTAAATATTTTCCATTTCAGAATGTGAACTTGTGTTGAAGTAATAGAATGGCATAACATTTTACATTATATCTTCTCTGTAGTGAAAATCAAAATGTGGCAACCAATGGCATAATATAATGAGAGAGATTTATGTCTGCTGTAGCTAAAACTGGAACATCTTAATAAAATTACTGTTTGGGAAGGAAAAACACACACAAACAAAAGTAGATTTTAAAGAGAAAAGCATTGTCTCTGTGTTGTTAGATGTCAGATGAATGGGTAAACCTGCTAGCTCTAGGATTTGCATATRTTTTTGAATCTACATCTGTTACAGTGATTTAAAATAATACTTTCTTTGAATAGGGCATTCCATCAGTTTCACAATGGCTAAAAATACTTAAATATACGATACACTTCAGTGTTGTCGTAAAAACGGAATACATTAGAACCATAGACAGAGCTTTTTACTGTGAGTCCACACTGAAAGCATACTGCATCRACCTTAACCTGACTCACTGTGTCTTCAGAATTATTTCTCAAATAATCATATTTTGATCCAGGTACACAGAAAAACTGAAAAAGCCTGTAGGATGCAGATCAAAATTTATCCCAAACTTCCCTCCTAGCTTCAGCACTGCAGTTCTACTAGAGCCAGAGGGACTAGGAACAAAGCATCAGCTTTGCATATTTTTCATCCTGCCTTAAGGCAGATTGTGAATCTCTGCTCTACCTCTCACAATAATCATGACTTTTCACCCTGTTAAGCACTGTTACCAAAACAGCTCTTCTAAAATGTAGCTTTCGGTCACGGGGAGCCAGAATATAACACTATAACTTTACWTCAAAGAAAGTTTGAGAGGACTCCAGTTATGAGAACGATTTGGAATCCCCTGCCTTATTCATTGCTTTCAAGGTACCAGAGAGTTTCCCTAGAGAAATGTTGTATGCTTGCATCACAGTTTTCTCCCAGTGGCCTGGGACAACTCACCTATCAGTGCATTTCCTGGGCCACCTCATTCAAGGCAATACCAMTGCAAAACCATCTCAAAGCCTCTATTTTATCTATACCCTCCCTAGGGCAGCCATCCCTAAACCTCTGAATGCATAGGGATGAACTCTCATAGCTAAGAGAGCACAATCTTGGAGATGTTGTCAGCTGCTGCCTTTCCTCCAACAAAGTGTGCTACACCTCCTGKTTTTTTGAGTCCCCATATTAGGACCATTTCACAGCAACTCCCTATTTATCATGTAGCTAATCTCTCTGCTGCTGATAGTTAAAGGCTCATATAAGGAAGGGAAAAATTTCTTGAGCTAGAAGGGGCCAGGTTTGTGTATTCACAGAGGATACAGCACAAAAGAGCTGTGGACTGATTCAGATGCTGCAATAACAGCTCCTATCTCTAGTGTGGCAATTACCTGTCCCATCTGAGGCTGGAGCTATGTTTCTGTTCATGTACACCTCCTTTTCTGAAGAAAGAACAAATATACAAAGAGAAAAGGCAAAGGGGAAAAAACATTATAAATTTAGAGAAACGAGGACCTAATCAATAAAACCCTCTTGCAGTTGAGAAGAAGCCAATGAAAATCTCCACTGAAGTAATGTATTGCATTGCCAGATTAAAAGTGGGCAAAATCTTGATGACTAATTCACAGCCTGAACTGACTTTTCAGTACTTCCTCCTATAGCTGGTCTGTTGGAGAACACCACATCTCAGGTTCTAATTGTGCTGCACAGCAATTCTTAGGTGCAGACAAGAATTTGATAGATTTGCTGATGACAGTAGATGAAGCCACAATTGAGAAACCATGTAAGGAAAGAATAATTTCCTATGCAGTTAATAAGCCACAAATTGGCAAACTGCAAATTGATTAAAGGTTTTGTTTTGATTTTTGCTCTCCACTGTCTATGCTGCTTCTTTCCTTCTCTGTTTCAGGATTATTTCAACTGGGAATCTCAATGAAGTTGCTCCCATTTTCACAAGACTTCAAAAGCAAAGCACATCATGAAGAACTGCTTGGGTCTGTCCCTTCCAGAAATGGATAGTACAAAGATGGGGACACTGATTCTGTACTCTGAGACTTCATGGGAAGAGGGAGGTAGATGAATGGGCCTTTTGGGGCTATGGGGATAGAAGAAAACTACAGCTGGAGCCACACACCCAACAAGACTTGACAAGAGCTACTTTGGCATACAGGAGAGCAAATAAGAAGCCACAGATTACACAAGGCTTCTGAGTCCTCTTCCTCTAGATGTTAACTACCAGTGACACCATGAAACCTCAAAAAGATCACTGCTTTCACTGACGTTTCCTCTTAGCAAGCTCCTAATAAAATTAACCTGATATCCAAACATATTCTTTAGTATCGTATTCCCCCTTTCCTTTGAAAGTTACCAGCTATAGTCAATTTGTCATGAATAAACCTGTACCTGTGCTGAGGTTTTGAATGGTACCAGCTTGGTCTCTGAGCCTTCGCAAAGGCTGACTTATTTCTCAAACACCTTGATGTATGGAGAGTTGTTTTCTTTGAAGTCCACATAAAGCTGGATTTTGGTTCTTTAAAAAAACTACTGGAATTTTGCCATCAGCATCAATGGAGCCAGYTCATGTGTGAATTTCATGTCTATGAAACCTGATAAGAAAAAAAGTTTCTCTATTTCTATTCAAGTGGAAGAAGTTTTCATGCTAACTGGTGAGGGTTTGGATGGTTTTTTCCTTGGACTRAAAGTGTGCAGCCATCCTACATGATATTCATCATTGCACTGGCTCCCATRTTTCTCAAGTCATGGTATAACAACCAAAGTGATTACATAATAGCATTTTGTTGCTATTATGCATAAACCCATTGCTATTAAAACTAACAAGCTACACCTTTGCCAATGACATATTTTTTTTTTCTGCAATGCAGCAACTCTGCATAAAAAAAAGGAAGTAAAAAGCACAATGAGGCTTTTTAAGAGGGGGAGAACTATCATTAATCTCTGATGGTATGAGATATTGTAGAGCTGCTACAGACATTTGTCTGGGAAGGTTTTGCTTAACTCATTCTTGGCTCCACCATTAGTGATATAATGAGTTCACGCCAAACTTGAGGCAAGATTTTTTTGCTAGCATTCTTCTTCCTAGCATTTTGATCTGTGCTATATGTATACACCCAGTAGTACATTCACAGACGTCTATGACAGTAAATTTTGAAATTAAGCAAGCCATTTYTATGTKACTTTATTGATGATGCAGGACATTWATAAATTAAGATGCACATSAGGTAACAAGGATCTGCATCCAGCATTGTATATTTTCATACTCTTACAAGTTCTTAAATACTTCTTGTTTTATATTGAAAGACAAGTTAGGGCTGACTAAACAGTTTAAAAGCCAGCCACAGGTTGGTTTTTCTTCCAGTCATTTCCTAGTAGTTGTTAATTCTGTTTTCCTATGACTCTGTCTCCACTAAAAATCTCTCTCCGTTAAAAGTCAGAGACAAAGGTTTGTCATCAATCAGTTCCTAAAGGAGATAACAAACACAAAATATTTTCTCTTCATCTGTACTCTACTCCATGAACTAGGTACCCACTAGCATGAGGGCACTGATATGGGTTGATAAGAGATTATATAGCCTACAAGTACTACAGCAAGCCTGATGGTGAGCTGTGTCCAGTTTCTCATGTTGCAGGAAGGATCATGCACAAAGATGATCTGTAGTTTTTTAACCCTGAAATTAAGTGGTTTAACCATCCCCAGAACAACTTTGCTGCTGCCTAGCAGTGTAGCTCAAGTGAGCTGGGGCAGCTGAGAATTTTGGCAATGCCTTAATGTCATGACTAAATCTTTTATTTTTTAGGGAGGAGACTAGACTATAGGAGACACTATAATGTCTATCTTGACATTATAGCACCTCACTCAAGTATTTCCAAACTGTGAAGGTGTTATCCCTTAGGAATCAACTAACTTTGGAGATTGGGTAAAGGGACAAATTTAACTAGACCTGTGAATTTTTATGCCTGCATTAAAATGAAACAAYAGAGTAGAGCTAAGGATCTGTTTCACAGTGATTTGAGACGGTCAACATTTTATTGTTTGTTAGAGCCTATCCGCAGTTACTGTCTGGAAATACCATTGCAGTAGGTTGGTCTTAAMATTTAAATGAGGCATAGTTTGACATTTTGGAAGTGCAGCCTGAGGGTCTGGAAAGACATGAGGGAAAAAGTGAAAATGCTGCCTTGCAGAGACTGTCACTCACAGAAAATCTGCAGGATCCAGCTGACACACCTACACTAGGCTGAGACTGCCAGAACTGATGTCCAGAAGCATTCTCAAGCCCAGCTGGTCATCAGCAGCTGGAGATGTCCTGAAAAAAAACTCTGTCTGCAGAGAGTAGATGTTTCCTGAAAAACAGCATTGGAAGGAGGAATTAAACCTTTAATTGGGAAAGAAATTACAACACAACTATTTTCCCTCAAGTCTGTGGTTATAACCCTTAAGGCTTTCTTTTTCTTGGTCAGCTGTCTGTCCATGCTATTATTTATTCTGTTTCATTCTAGAAGAGTAACCACAATCTCAACATTCTGGAAGAATAAAATGACATATAGCAYTTGCAAACTGTGTGCCTGCCTCCATATGCATGTGTGGTTTATGTGTATAGGACTGTATGGGTGGAGAACTGAGATATTTTCTTCCTCTTTTGTATCTTTGCTGAAGTTACTTGATTTATTGAAAGTCACACAGAGCAGGGCATAAAAACACTGGGCGGGGATTCAGAAAACTTGGGTTTAATTAAATGGCCACCATCACTGAAATATAGAGAAAAGAGAGTTTTTGGCAAACGGCATCATTTGTGCAAGCAATCAGGGTACAAGCAGCAAATCTGTGATAAATCTGGCAAAGACAATTAGAAGTTAGTCAGCAGACAGCTCTGCAGTGGAAAGATCTGGCTTTGTCTTAATACTATGAAATGCTGTTACTGTAACACCTCACTAGAAGAAGCCCTGCTCCCACCTTTGTCAGTCCTTGTAACCCTACATCAAAAAGAATCAGCCCAGAAAGTTTCCCAGAATTCATCAAATTCATTAATCCAAAGGGAAACTTCAGTTACTTATGCAAGGGCACTCATGAAAAGGCAAAATCAAGACTTCTAACCCATCAGCTATAAGACAAGGTACATCCTATATGGGATTTGCAATGGAACAGCTAGTTTCTTTTGTTTTTTTTTTAATTGTTGAACAAGGATAAGGTTGACTTTGGCACAAGGATCAACAACCCCCCGAAGTCCACAAGCTGACTTCAGAAGCAGGGTTAATTAATTAATTAATTAATTAATTAATGCTTACTGCACTTCAAGCATGGCCTCCCTGCCAAAGGTTGTCAATAATTAAACAAACTATCCCTTCAGTGGTAACTGAACCAATATGACCACTTAATATTATGTTCTCTCTCACATATTAACATGCATAAGTCATCAGCCAGCAGCATGGCTGAGTTATTATTAATCTGACCAGAATGGAAACAACAATCAAATTCCTTATATGAGAACACTGACCTCTATACAATTTCTTAAAATGCTTTTTTTTTTCTGGCTTATTTTTCATTAGCCTACAAGATCCTTGTAAAATGATTTATGCACAAGGTGGAAAACTACAAAATTCTGAAGAATARGAGTTAAAAGCCCCATTTTTAAAGGAATTACATCTTGAAAAATCATTTGGAAGCTTTGTCAGTTGCATTCTGGAGGTTTTTATTTCTTGGTAATACCAGATTATTATGTAGGTTCAAGAAACATACAAATACATCACCCATATTGTGGTAAGCACCACACAAACATATAATCTATCAACAATCCTTTCTTCTAAGAGCTTATATACAAACACAAACACCATGAGAAATTYAAAGGCATATGCCAAAGCTTAATATTATTTGTAGGCAAAACATCAGGAAGAGCCTATTTCAGCACTATTGCCATCATATAGTTTAGACTGAACAGCAAGAGCAGCATTTAAATCACAGGAAGCAATTTGGCTGGTCATAATGATCTCAGATACCAAGTATTCTGAACAAAATGCTTCGTATCCCAGCAACCCCCAAATTGCTGTTAAAATCTTAATCCTACTGCTTTACATATGATATGAAAMCTTGACCTTTTATACTAATAACACCAGATTAGTAGGCTGAAATGTGTAAGAAAATTCAATGCTATTCACATTTAGAAATTAACATTTTTCATGTTACTAATAGAGGGCATTTTTTAAAAGATGCATCTGTATTATATGATCATGAATAACTGTGCACACATACACAAATATTTTTCAGCTCTCGCATTTGTGTGAGCCTTTAGCTAGCTTTATCCTGTCTTATATACTGTTATCTGCAGAGATAAAGAGTGAACCTTTACAAAGAGAATGCCTTTAATCAGTCTTCTAATCAAAGTTTGAACTAACRAGGAAAGTCTCAGTGCAATCGAGGGAGCTCTTGCTTAACTGCATCTGACATTTTGGAATAGATTAGGTTCTAATGTTCTACGGCAGAGCTTTCTTTTAGAAACCTTGGGATGTCATTAATAAATATTGGCCATCATATAGGGACTCCACACCTCTGTGGTTGAGACAAAACATCTTATAGGAAATCGCTGCCTACTGTGTTGTGAACCACATCAGTGAAACCAGGCGCAACATCCATCAAAGATTAAAAGAGCAGAAAACGAACACCACTGTGACAGAACGCTTGAAATCATGTGCCGACTGCCACAAACAATTAGAATTCAGCAGGGGTATTCTCAGGCATTCACAAATCATGACTGCAGGAGACCTCAGGAAATGGGGCCACGATTAACCCATCCTGCTGTCCRCAGCCATAACAACGGGCTGTTTTTYGGGGAAGAAGATGCAAGCTTTCTTGCCAGGAAAAAAAGACTCATTTTACTAAAATCTCACGTTTGGATCAGGATCTGAAACGTAGTCTTTTGAAACTTAAAGTTACAGAGAGCAAGAAATCAGAGCAGTTCTTGCTTTTGAGGAAGGAAGGAAATCTGTGTTAGGGTTCTCATTTGGCAGCAAGAGGAACACCTCAAAGGCTGAAGGTTTGGGGTCTCCAAGGAAGGCAGCTGCTCTTGTCCTCCAGTGTCTAGTGACAATCCCAACACATGTTTGTGGAGCACCAATAGGCTCCATCTGTTAAGACCCATCTTGTCCTTATGGCCAAATCTGTTTACTACAGGAAGATAGGTTGGACGTGGCGTTTGCTGATTGTGGATAGGTAAAAAAGAACAGAAAGCCCTTCTGAGCACAAAAGCGTGTAAAAAATGGTACAAACTGTAGAATAAATTCCCAGGTTTGAATAMCATTGGGCTCACAAAAAAAAATCCAAAACACAAGGCCAAGCTATTTGGAATACTATCTCCGTAGACGCAAAAAATTTGTGTAAAAGCTCCTCTTTCTCTTCTACTTTTTATTTTAAAATGGGTCCATCGAATTTAGCCCTTTATTCTCAAAACTGGTGCAAGACTCCTTGAGATAACCTAAGAACTGAAATGGGAACTCTCTTCCCTGACATTTGAAAAGGACGTAGAATTGGATTTTCAACAAAACAATTATTCAGCCTGCTGACTAGCACAGTCCCACTGCCTGCCAAATACCTGGCACYTGCCCTTACCTCATCCAGCCATCTTTCCCACAGCCTCTTCACTCTTCACTGTAGGTTCTTCCTGCACTGTCTCAGCAGCTGTAGCTTGCTGCAGAACTGTGCAAGGCAGGAGATTGCAGAGGAAATAGCTTTGTTCCTTCTTGAGAAGTTTGGGGCTTTTTTCATTTAAAGCTTCCCAATATTCTCACCTGCAGGCACGTTTGTTGGCAAAGGCCTGACATATTGCMTGAATCCAGCTAGAGCTAAGAACATCCAGTGTCTTAAAGTCAAGTCTTGCATGTTTTAAGAGGGCTCTTGGGGCTGTGAAGGCTCAAAAGCAATGAGCATCACTGATGTCAGTGCAAGTTTTCCACTGCATGGTAACTACCCATTCTTTACAAAGGCATTCACTAGAAAAAATGATCAAATGGTGAGAAGAGATGTATACAGAGATGTAGGCAAAGAATAATTAAATACAGTAACTGGCTGTGGTGTAAAAGAACATGTACAGGCTTAAACATGCCTTCTATATTGTGAAACACTTGGGCAAGTATAGGGTGGCTTTTTTCGAGAATTACATTTCAATAATTACATTCGATGGATCCACACAAACTAGAAGATGACCAACTGGAAGGATTGCAGTTTCATAGAACCTGCAGTTTATGGAAATGAGTACTGTTTAGAGTTTGTATTACTACAGTTTCTTAGTTTAGCTTCTAGGAGAGCATTTGATTTTCCACCTATGTCCTTTCTGTTTTTTATATACCTGTTCACTGGGATGTAGGGGAACAAGACCTTTCCAGACAGTGAAGATTAACAGGTCTTTCCAGGTTAGTTCTTCACSAGCCACAGGAGTGACAGGACACAGATTCACCCTATTCAGGGAACCAGTATACAAAATACTTGAGATAAGGCACCAAGACCTCATTAACTCATTATCAGTTCTTACATTCCACAGCACTGTGAGTTGTTCAGACCATTGACTACACAATGYGCAGAGGCAGAGCCTGGGATGAGGGCCAAAACCAGAAGAGCTGGCTAAAATCAGAACAGACTAAAAAGGTAACTGACCTCATCATTCTCAAACTCTACTACCTGAGCTGCTTACCTGGGGGAGTCTTCACAAGCACTTTCTGAGTTATAGATTAGAGCCTGTTAATTCACCAGCAGCAGGGACATGGGACAAATGCTGACTCTAAAGTCCGTCCACATGTGTTGTTGTTGCTGCAGAAGGATCACAAAGGAGCACCATGGCACCCACTTCCATTTCATGAACAAACATGACAGCCAGATTGACCAACAGATTTGCCCAGGCTATTTGTCCAAGAGGTACCTACCTCTTTAAACTCCTTTGGACCTGGGATCCTGACATAATAGGCAGGCTCTRCTGTACAGGTCAGTGGCATTAAAAGTTAAATTAAAAGGTAATCACACTGACCTTCTTTAATTCAATATTTTGGAGCTTAAGAACCATGCAGATGCTTCTAAAGTTATTGTTGGGGGAGGGGATGTTGAAAAAAACCTGTTGCATTACATAGTGGAGTTAGAAAAGGAGAACGAATAGTCATGCATGCATTCCTTCCTGACTGAGTAAAAGGAAAATAGAGTAAACATTCTTCTTCTCAGATAACAGGATTCACAGGTTTTGGAGTCCAAACCAACTTCCACTCAAATCAGTGAATAGATACCAACAGAYAGGAGTGTAATCAGACTTCAGATTATTCTTAATATCAATACACAAAATGATAGTACTGCATAATTGAACCTAGTACATTAGTCATTTTAGTACATGGGAAAAAGGAAAGGGACACAAATTTGTGACTTTTAATTCATAGGCTCTCATTTCCACATTAAGACAGAACAGTTTGTATTCTAAATAAATGTGTTCCCAATATCTGACATATAGATTTTGTCTCTTAAAACAATAATCACAAAGGCAAAGGACCAAGTTATAAACTTCCAGAACTATTCAAACAACATTTGTTATGTGAGGTTCCAGTTGGGGGCTATCTTCCCCAGCTCAGTGTCTAAACCAGTTTTTTTAGCCTTGTCACATCAATGTAATTTCTACCCAATGACACAGCTGAGCATGAGCAATTCTGCAACAGATACTCACATTTCTGCCATTACTCGGAGTGACCAGAATAATTTTAAAAAAGGCTTTGAATGAAAACAAGTCTATTAAAGAAAAAGCTGTTTGAAATATTTTCACTTCCTCACACTGTTCAACAAAATTCTAGTTTTCAGTCTCTTGGTATTTTTATTCAAAACAACAAAATTAAATTAGGTGATTACAGTTTATTTCCTTTCAATGTCTGAGGGATTGGAATGAATTGAGCCATTTAAAGTTCCATTAATTCCTAAACAATCTGTAAACACATACATTTATATATTAACAACCTGGTTTTCTCTCCCCCGCAATCATTTCTTACCAACTATTGCCAACATTATTAACAGTTTCCACTTTCTTGCCCTAAGCCATATCTCTTTYCTTGCAATAAATCCATTCYAGAGTGTATCAGGAATCCAATTCYGCCCCAGGAATATTCCAGAATTTATGAAAAGTCACTAGAGAACCTGTCTGCTGTTTCTGAAGAATATCACTTTTTTTCTTGTACCACCATCTTTCTGCAATGCACTAAGTCAACAAATCCAYTTGCATATTGGTCAAAAATCTTTAGGTAGAAAATACTAGCTAAGTCGTAATCCATAATTTAAGATCAAACAATAAAAAGCATGAAGGAAAATAAAAAAAAACAGTTTATTTGGCATTTCTCTAAAACATGGAAATGGTAGRGCTTTATATTTAATCAGTAGGCAGATGGGAGAGGTTTCTTAACACTGTGCAGGTTAGCTGTGGAACCCGTTGCCACAATATATGGATCCTTGAAAAGCACAATTAAAAAAACAGAAAAGAAAAAGGCAAATCTATGGGGAAAAAAAGATAATCAAGGACTATTAAACCTACTGACCCAGTCAGCTGCTCCTTGCCAAGCAYTGGAATAGTATAGGAGGAAAGCAGTCAGTATATTTCTCTGTTTCTCCTAATCATTASTGACCACAGAGAGAAAAAGTGCTGGGCTGAAAGGACATGTGGTGTGCCCAAGCAAGGCAGATACCCCAGTTCTGGCTGAGGCTGGCTTTAATGCCTCGTCACAGGGAAGCYGGCCCACAGCAATAGCAAAAAATGCTGAAATTCAGAGACTGTCTTGCAAGTCAAAGATTTCTTACATGCTGCAGTTGAAGTAATGGAAAGGCCGTATAAGCCAGGGAACATGAGGAAAATTCCTGTACAAAGTGCGYCTCCCTACCTCTGCCTCAGGCTTTTAAAACTCATTTCCATAGTAATTTCCTTCTCAACTTGACATTGCTTTGCTCCTAGTTCAATGAATACTTCCCCTGTTTGGTGAAATTCCTGCTAGGATACAGGATGTGAGCACTTTAAATACAGTTTGCATTCAAATTATGCTTCTAAGCTTTCTTCRGGGTACATAGTTTTAAATTCCACAGTATTGGTCAACACCTTAAAGAAAAACAGAATTGCTGAAGCAAATCCTYACTTCCTGGAATACAGTAAGAATTCTCAATTAGGCTATAAATTAGCATGTGCCCATGCACATTAAGAGGTAAACAAGGAGCTTGTCATGCACTGCACAAGAAACAAATTTCAATTGCGATCCTTGACTCTAAGCCTCTAAAGCCCAGCCAGATAATCTTCTTTCTGATTTTGTAAACCAGTATCATTCACTAGTCACTGGATGTATGAGGAGGGACAGAGATTCTTGCAGCCCAACCCATAACCTATGATCTTACACAGCAGCATAGTTGTCACTGTTGGGCAGCATGTAAATCTGTAACATTTCAGCCTGAAAAACTAGACTTGCTCTGATCTTCCATAGATGCTGCACTTTGGCCTCAGGCCTCCCAAACTTCTTTCTTGTAGGACAGTATTATTTGTTAAGGGAGTCTGAGGACAGGAAAAAAGCTTATAAGAAATTATGGAAATCAAGAAACATTTAGCAGGACTAGAGCCCAACTAGCTAATTGGGTATTATCAAAGACAATGGAAACTGAGGGCTACAAAGGACACCATCTGGAACCAAACCTCTGCTTCGGAGTCCCACAGATACTCAGTGCTGACTGCTCCATTTCGCTGCCTTCTCAGCCAGCTCCTGGCCAAAAGCTCGAGTCCCTTCTGACACCCCATCTATTACACTGACTTCAGTGAAAGTCCTGTCAAAGCCCTCTTGAGACTAAGCACAAATCCTTTGCTAAATTGTATATAAAATGGAGAGAAAGAGTGAGAGACTAAGCACAAATCCTTTGCTAAATTGTATATAAAATGGAGAGAAAGAGTG
>NW_026623489.1:278082-283355 GCF_030028575.1 Malurus melanocephalus | reverse complement strand
CTCCAGCTAGAAACAAAGAATAGAAAACCTTACAACTTATTCCCTCTCTTCCCTACTCCAGCCATACACTCTTACTCCCTTTGTGTCGGCTGTGGTATTCATTTCATTTGTGGAAGAGCTGATTCAGCTCACTAAACCAGCTAAAAATATCCCAGCCAAGAAACAAACATGTGAATAGAACTCAGACAGAAAAAAAAAAATTCCTTCTGTAAGAGATCACTTTGAAAGCAACTGGATTTTGGACTAAGCACAACTTCTTGRAAGTGTCTGGTTTCTGCAGAACAGTTCAGGTTTGTCAAAAATGAAGACCGACTTCAGGTCAAATRACAGAAATTCAAAGAAAACATGGAAATCAGCCCCAGAAGGGATGGAATAGCACACGATTCTGGTCAGTGCTTTCATGAAAGAKTTCCTTCTCTTGTTTCCTAGAGCACACAGCTGAAAGGTCTCCAGGTCACAAAGGCTGCTATGGCAGAGCASAGGCACAGGAATGAGGTGAACTATATAGAAAATCCAAGCATTTGAAACTCTAAACAAACCCACTGTTTGTTAAGAACTGACGTTAAGAACATCGCTATCAAAATGTCTCATTTTCAGAGTGAGAAATCCCATTCCACYTTCTATGGAAACTATTTCCCTGAAAGAAAGAAGCCCTACAATTATAACAAAYATGTATATTTTGCATGCCAAATAGCAGGCACTGTTCCGAACTTCACAGATTCCTGAAGAATGGCAAGGCTTACAAACATGGAGCATTCAAGAAAGCATTTATTTGACAGTCAGTGTTGCCACTGTTCGCTGTGACTACAAGACACAGGGAATCTCCCAAACATACATGACCCAATGGTTGTGGCTGTGTGTGGCAAAGCTCTGTAGGAAGAAAGCACTGTTGCAGTGTAACACATTTAAAATCATTGTGAGGAAACATGCCTCCCCCACAAGGGGCATCTGGAGTTGTCTCGGTTTGAAACAATGTTTTCAGAGAAAAACCATTACAGAGTAAATGCTTTCTTTGATGTGAAAAGAATTGATAATTTTTTCCCACCAATATGAAATAGATGTTCTGGCAAAAGTGAAGAGAAAAAAAAAAAAGCCGTTTATTAACAAAACACAGTGCCCACAGGACACAGATAACAAGTAACTGTTAGATATTCAAAAGTCCAGGGACACAGGCCATCCCCTCTCCCAGCAACCACTCGGCCATGTGGTGAGGAGAAAAGATGGCAGCTCCTGTCCCTGGGAAAAAAAAACCAAACAAACAAACAAAAGAAAAGTCCGCATGATTGCTCTGGAAATAGAGGAAAAACTTGATGATAGTCCTCTCCTCACTGTGGATGAAACAGAGGGCTTGGTGTGCTTTTCTGCTGCCGGCTTGACTTCTTCTGGAGTCTGGGACAAGACGGAGCAGCACCACTTGTCCCCATCGGCCCCAAATTGATCCAGAAGAAAAAAATCACACGAGTTGAAGAAAGGAATAGCAGTCCAGGGAGAGCTGTTGGTCCAAGCTAACAAACACGAGCTAGCTAAACAGCAGCAATGTGACTCCCCTGCACGCAGCAAGCAGGACTCGCGCAGCGCTGAGCTGAGGTCCCACTTTTAACTGCTGGCTGCCTTCCCAGCCACCCCTGCCCCTTCTTCCAGGTTGGGTTTAAAGGCACAGACACCCTTTGGGCATACAAGCTGACGGAATATAGGAATACAGGATTGGCACAAAATCAACCCAAGACAGGAGTATAGGGAATTTTTTCCTTAAGTCTCCCAGTAGGAGGCACTGACCTGTTTTTGTCTGCCATTCATCTTTGGGCCGTCTCCCATTCTTTCAGAGCTAAACAAGGACATGTAAAGAGCCAGGATGTTAAAGGACTTAATGCAAATAGGTTTTATTCCTTCCATCCCATCTGGCACAGACTCTGAACAAGATGTGGTGATGGAAGTACATAGAAAGGTCAGAGGACTGATGGGGAGGGGGGAGAAAGGAATGGGGGGGGGTGGTTGTTAATGCTTCTGTAGTTGGAATAGCTTGTGAAATGGTCTCAGGGGTCATAACTTAAGCATGACATATAAAAGGTGTACAACTGAGACAAACCAGCGATTCATCTGGTCCAGCATCCTGTCTCTGACAGTGTGTAGTATTGGACACTTCCCAGGAAGGGGCCAAAAATGAACAAATTAAGAAATTATGAGTGTTTAGCTCATAGGCTGCCTGTTTTTAAGGAAAAAGTTATTTTTGAAAACCACTAGTTAGAGACTGGTCTCAAGCTCAGGGTCCCAGAATTAAAAAATGTAACAAATACATATATGCACTTTTTTTTKKAATSAAGTTTTTAACTCTGTGAGTACTTACTGTTTTGARAACAAGAGGAAACTTCAAACTGCACTATTACTTCTTTAGAGTTGCAGACCCCAGGAAACTGCTGGAAAAGCTGTGTAGGGGCATTTGTAAGTTCATCCCTGGGGCTGATCTAGGCACCTGGGATAATGACATCTGAAATGCAACTACAGCAAGTGGTGTGACTAGAAACATGCCAAGGAAAAGCACATAAAGCCCCACCCCATGCTGCAAAACGAGCAGGGTTGTTCTGTGACATCGTTACCCTGCTGTAACCCAGCTGTATGTCTAAGGCTATATYCTTGTTAGAACATGATCAAGGTCTCAGTCACACTGCATATTTTAATCATGCTGTAATTGCACCAGGGAACAACTGTAGGAAAACCAGGTCCTRCGATGCAGACATATTTGAGGTGGAGTCAGACAGAGCAAGAGGATATCCAGGAGTAGAAAAGGCAGCACAGTTGAAGTGTCTTAGGGGAACAGAGTCATGTCTGCCAGAAAGTCAGAACAAAATGGGGTTTGGATAGAAATCCCATGATGGATTTGTCAGTGCAGCTGTTCGACAGGTTTACATGCAGGTATAAATTAATTAAAACTTGCTCTGATTAAAAATCAATCAAGGGGTATSCCTTTTAGTGGAAGGAAAAGAAGTATGCCCTATAATAACAACAGAGAACTGGTGAAACTTCTCCAAGTCAGTATCAGAGAATTTTTTACTTTCCCTACTACAGCATTCCTCTGGAAAAACACAGGTTTCAATAGCTGGCTATTCCCTTAAAAGCACTGGATCGATCTTTATCATMTTTCCTTTACCCAATAGGCTGCTTCTAGTATACCATGGTGCCACTCCTCTCCAGGAAGCAGTTTCTACAAAAAATAGTGCTGTAGAAGGGAATCAGATAAAATAACCAAGCTGTGCTTATAAGGGAAAAAGAAGGGTGGAAAAAAGGGGGAAAAGAGAAAAAGGATACAGAGATAAGGACTCACATTATACAGGCTAAAAAGACACCCCTTTGAAATCAATGGAAATTAAATTCTTCAGATGTTGGCTCAGACCAAACGTGCTTTAGTTTTAAGAGGCTGAGAATTTGACAGGTGTCTATCCACTCTCATTTCTGTTGACCAGGTATTTATTCATTAACTGCTCTTTTTTATACATGTATTCATCCTCACTCTGGTAACCGAAGGTTCTATTACTTATCAAGATAAAAAAATCTCAGGGTTCAATAAGAATATAAATAGAGCTAATACATGACCAAACTGCAGCCTTGAGAATTATCTCCAAGTTCCAAAACCATCAAACAGGAAGGAGTTAACAGGATCTGATTTGTCTTCATCCAGCTTTTCAGCTCCCCATATTACCCAGTTACACAAAGAACTAAATCCAAGTACTAATGCTATTGTTTTTACGTTAAATGTCCAAAAGTGCAAATATAGGATGCAGGATGACAGAGAATATGTTGGCAAGGACTTCTGCTTAATTCTGCTGTGATACAGAAGCACTGAGGTCCTAAGACCAAGCTCCTAAGCGAGAAAACGCTCCAATGTGAGGCCCTTTTCTCACATAGAATGTAATTTTTGCTCTTTCWCTATGAGTCCATTACTGACCATAGACTGAGATGGAATTCTGGGACAGACAGGCCTCTTGATCAACCTGATAYGGCCACTCTTGTGGTGGTGATATTTATATGGATTTTAAAAGCATATGATAAAAAGCTCTTCACTCAGCTGAACTTTATTTGAACATGACTACAAAGCAAGAAATAAAGATGACAAATAGCACAGGGCACTTGACACTTTGGCTTTGTATTTTACAACAGATACCAGAAACTGAAGTTAGCTACGAATYTCAGAAGAGCCACACAGGGTTTGCACAGTTCCCAAGAAACATCTGAGATAGAGTGAAACTCCAAAGGAACTTCTGATCATGCCTTTGCTTGTTCAGATGCAGACCCAGCTGAAACACAGAACTCAGAAAAAGTATTGCTAGAGAAGTAAGCTACATGCAAACATTTTGTGAATTATCTAGCCTAAGACTGTACCTGGCCTAAAACTAGGATATTCCAATCCTGAACKGCATCCAAGTGGAGTCAGCTTTTGAACTCTCAATATGAGCACATTTCAGAAGACGTGTCTGAATTGCACCCAAAGGTGTGTCAAAGCTCCTTCCTCAGCTGTTCATGTCAAAGTGGAGTCCCTTTATATATGGGACAAACTTTAAAAAAATTGTATCAGATAAACCACCCCAAATTTCAGACTGTTTATCCAAAGCTTGCCTGAACGAGCCAGGTCTCTTTGGCAAGTAAAAATGGGCTTGAATGCCTTGCAAYACCCTTACTTGAAGCTACCAGCCACTTCCAAAAGTTTAGTCCACTCCTGAACAGTATATGAGGGCAGCCATCACAGAGGAGGGTAAAGGAAGCACCTGGGAGAACCTAGAAAGCAAAAGCATATTCAACATGATGGGTAATCATGCTATACAGCAGAATCCTGTTGCAATGCTTGGTAAGATATTGAAAAGTTCCTAAAACTGAAGGGCAGAGGAAAAGAAAAAAAAATCATCTTCTGGCCAAAGCTGCATCTACTTTGTGTTGGYTGGAGCAGTCTGCAGCCACCCTTATCTCAAAATGTTGAGGTGTGGCTAAATGCAGCCAGCACACCCTGACACGAAACACACATCAGATCTGAGTATTTGCTTATCAGATCAGAATGAAGCACTGCTTGCTGGGACCTGTAGTCTCTGAAGGCCATATCTCTTTATGAAAATGACAGAGGGCCACAGGGCACATCACAAAACTCTGAGGATTGCATGTAGCCCTCCCACGGTTAGTTTCCAACATCACACACTGCCAGAAAAAAATATCAGATTTGGAATCTAGGCCTCCAAGTTTACGAGGACTGAAAATMTTATGAAGACATGTTTCTGAGCTTAGGCCAAACT
>NW_026623489.1:264342-277956 GCF_030028575.1 Malurus melanocephalus | reverse complement strand
CCTTTGCTTCCTCTGAAAACAAAACAAGTTTTAATAGCCACTCTGGTCCTCTCTTCCTTTCACAACAGAAGAGTTTAGTATCACCAGCCCAGAGTACTGGAGATACATCTGCCAGTCTTCTGGGTCACAAGCAATAGGACAAAAGGAAATTATCTTGAGTTGCACCAGGGGAAGACTAGATTGGATATTACAAAATAATTTCTTCACAGAAAGGGCTGTTAAGCATTGAAAGTGGCTGCTCAGGGAAGTGTGGAGTCATCTCCCCTGGAGGTATTTAAAAGCATACATGTGTCTGGTTAGGGTCATTGTCTGGTGGTGGACTTGTCAATGCTGGGTTAATGGCTGCACTCTATAATTGTAAAGGTACAACCTAAGTTTTCCAACCTAAACAATTCCGTGATTCTGTATCTACATCTCAACTCCTTCTCCAGGTAAATAAGCCCATTACTTGAGTTCAACATCTGGTAGTATTATAATTCGGAGCTTTGGAGTTTTTTTATTTGGTTTGGGTTTTTTTTWAACAAATCCCTTTGGATTCAAACTAGTTTTACATAGATAGTGTCTCAGTTTGAAAGACAAGTGCTTGCCAATGAAGGCAGGGACCCCCCTTGGAGTGGTGGATATGAGCCCCCTTCCCTCAGAGTTATTATAGCTTTGAAAATCACGGGCTTTCAAGCAAGAATATGGGTAAATGGGAATAACAGTTTTTACTAATATGTATAACAAGGTGAAACAAGTAACAGCAATAGCAACAACCAGCCCAGCCACAAACCCATTGACAGCCTCACACAGAGATACACACACCCTCCCCTTTGGTGCAGTTCCAGTCCCAGCCAGCAGGGGCGCTGTTGGCTCCCGGCCGGGCAGGGCGGGTGCGATGATTCCCCGGTGGCTGCAGGGGGCGCTGTGGGCGGGTCCCGGCTGGTTCAGATCTCCCGCGTGGCCAATGGCGGATACAAACCGGCAGAGATGGATGGAGAAAAAGTTCCATTGCAAACTCACAGAGGAAAACACTGATCTCAGTGCTCCTCTGGATAGCAAGAAACCTCAGAACGGTCAGATGGGCAAAAAGACGAGCAGAATCCCGCGGCTGCAGATGGGATGCAGCAGAACTCAACCACTATAGCTGGAATCTCAGGGGTCCGCGGCAAGGCACAGGGGCAGAAGATCACAGTGCAGCAAACAGGAACCAACGAGCGGAGATGCTGGGCTCTGCAGCAGCAGGTCCACTGTCCTCCCCTGAGTCAAGCAGCGAGGAAGTGAAGCTATCCCCTGCCCCACACACACACACACACACACACACACACACACACACACACACACACGCCCTCCACAAGCCCAAAACCCCCGGGAGAACTTCCCTCTCTCCAGAGAGAAGAAAAAGAAACTGCCAGGCAGGAGAAGTGTCCAGGGAGACCCTTCAGGTGGGGCGTAGGTTCTTTTGTCTTTCCCAATCACCCAGCCATCAAAAGAATGACTCGGCAATCAGTGTATCCCAACAACAAAATGGGAAAGAAAATTCCCCAAGAAAGGAAACAGAAGGAGAAACCTTAAACCACAACTGATAACTTGACAGGTTTTGGGATATCTTACTTAAGATGCATGGGGCTTTTTACTTATTTTGTAAATAAGAAAATAGAAATACTTTGGGAAAACTTGGTTTGAAGCTTTTCCTCAGTAAGCACTGTTAAATTCTTAAATGTTTTCCCTTTAAAATGCAAAATTTGGCAACTATTCCTCTTGTTACTTACTTGAAAAGGCAATGGCTTTTCCCTGTATACCTGCCTTTAATGTAACAACTGAAACACAGATAACATTAAAAAAAAANAAAAAAACACTATCAGGAGTCTCCTTACTACAAACAGAACAAGAAAATTTTTCCATATATACTACAGTCCTCCCTTTCCCTTCAGTTCATCTCTTGGCCTCCTCAGTCTCCTCATTCCCCCTGCCTGTCCTTTCACAGTTTTAGAACTACAGGGAACCATCAGGAGCCAGTTGTTCAGCCTRCAGCTGTAACATAGGTCAGAGTWCTTAAGTCTTTACTTGTGCTTTTCCTTCCCAGGGTAAGGACTACTGTCCTCATCTGCCTCTCTGCTCAAGCATACTTCTCACTTGAGAGGAATAATTTTCATTAGGGTAAYGACATCTACTCCCAGAAAAAGTCCACCAGATCAGCAAAAAGGAAATTCACAGACRTTTTCTTAAACATTTTGACACATTAGAAGAATAGGAAAGTCCAGAAAACATAATAAAAATACTGTAGTATGACACAGGTTATACTAATTATCAGCATAGTCAATGAATTTACAATGTCACTCAGGAAATCCAGCAGAATAACCTCATTAAATAAGTGTTCATTTTCTCACAATAACTGCAAGCGTCAGAAACAAAAGGCAGYATACACAATTTCCTCCCCAATTTCTAGAATTAGAAATGCTAAAACAAACACTAGCATGTGCTCCCAATTTGACTCCAGCCTATGAGCTACTCTAATTGCCAATTGCCAGTTCAGTATTGCACAAAAGTGAGGAATTATTGTGTTAGTCAGGTTCCTGAAAACAACAAAGATTTAAAAATACTGCTCAGAAATATTGTGCCTTTTGACTTCACTGAGTATAGTCTCCTAAAAAAAAAAAACAAAAAAACCAAAAGGACACCATGAACACAGACATTTGAAAACTACTTTTTCCAAGAAACAGRTTAAGGGAGCAAATCACAAAGACACTGATGTGTCTCTCTATTTCATTTACTTCAGGAGCTCTTTATTACTCATACAACCCAGAGACCAGAGGCCACAAGGAAGTGTTGGTGTCATTTCTGGGCCAGAAGGTTCAGCTAAGCAGCACCAGATGGCCATTGGAATTTATCCAGGCAAACACAAAGGTAGCTTCACCTTGTCCCCAACAGGCAATCAAGGGTTTGCTCTGGAGGAGAGGAAGGCAGAAGAGAGGATGAATGCCAGCATGAAGGGCCATGACAAGAAAGGCCAATCAGCCTACMTAAAAAAGACTGCCTTTGCTTAATGCATCTCATCCCTCACCAAATGACACCCGATTGTAAGCACATCAGAGTCCAAATCAATTATCAATTCAGGTTCAGATGACAGCAAAATTKAATTACCATCTCTGCTACAGCATTAATTGACACCAACACTTCAGAACACCCAAGACACAGAACACATTTAAAAAAGAAGACTTTATCTACATATAATGCTTTCAAATATTTGTCATACTGTAGCCCTTTCTATAAGATGTGAAAGGCATTGAACATGTTTTTAATGCTGTACTATACCAGAGACTCCARGGGAAATTTCAGTGGAGAGAATGCACAAACTGACCAGGAATGAAGYCAAAAGGGCAAGTTCTCCCTTTCCTGGTGCTCTGTATGTGCCCTATTGAATGGAACAGCGTCCCTCAGCAGCATAATAACATGCATTTTATAGCTTTYAGGAAAGATAAATCACAAGCAAAACTATTTACACCAATCAAATTAACTAATTTAAGGCTATCTTAAATAGTGTGTTTGTGCTGTTATGCAGCTACTTATATGACTGAAATGCACACAAWTTTTCTATAAAAATTAAAGGATGAACCCTATCAATTTATACTTCCTCATTAAAACTTGTAYTATAGCAAATAAGTAGTTCCTGGAAACGAAGCCCTGACTCAGAATACCCATACAAGAACAGAAAGTGTTATTGTGCATCTAAAACTTCACAAGTATTAAGGTCAGTAAAGCATAAATTGTTTTCATATGTTAGTTATCGACATTAAAAATTCAGTACTCAACAGTAAACATGTTACCCAGTGGAATATAAGACAGAACAGTTATTTCTAAGAGCAAAGGGAAAACATGGTGTCTATTATTATTTCTCTAAAGGATACCATAAAAACACCTTTCTACATGCCCATATAAATCCAGTAGTAGATCCCTGACTYAACTTTTGCAGTAATACCACAACTTTTGTTTAACAAACACTATTTGAATTTCCATTAAGTTACTATACTTGCTCATACTTTCAGATTTTTATTCATAAAAGACAAAGCACCACCTGCAAATGCCTGCAAAAATAAAGATTGATGCGATAGTCATTCAYAGAGATTACCTGTGTAGAAATTCCAAGTTACCTTACATATTTATTGATTTCATTTGTTTGTCCTGTTTTGAAGTATATCCRTTTTATGTAGCATTTCATTATTTTTCCTGCTATGCCCTTTTTGATGATGATGATGAGCTGAAGATGATGAGCTATATACTCCAAGAAACCATTCCAGCATTAGGTCTCCTGCCACCTACAGCTGTAAAGAAAGATCTGGCATGCAGGGTGATCAGGGCTAACATTAAAGCTCCCAGCAGCAGTGATGTCCTTCCAGACATTACTCCCAAAACTAYCCGTGGTGCCCTCCTGGAAGAGCAAAAAGTTGAGTCACTGCTGTATGTTTGTCCTATGAAAGGAATCTACAATTACTTCTTTTGTTAAAGCTATGGAGGCTAGTGTGATACTTTCAGTAGGAGTCCTGGCAACTTTAGGAAATGTTTTGTTTTTTTTTTAAACTTGTGTGCAGAGGGGAAAGAAAGTGGAGATTTATTTCTGTAAGCTCACATGGGCTAGATGCTAATGAAAAAGCAGGAATAYCAAGATGATTTGAACTCCTTTATGTATGCCATATATACACATTTTTTTAATTCCAGTATTCTCATTAGCACAGTGGTGGAGCATCCAGCCATGGGATTGCGTTTTCCCATCTTTCCAGCACAAGACAGAGTACCCCAGCCCCCAGCTCAGTGCTGGACCCCTCCCAATCAGAATCCAAATGCACAGAATTGCCTGAGGGACAGATCACAGCATCTTGCACACAGCAAGCCCATAAGCAGATCCATTGCTGTGGTAAAATACCTGGCACATTTGGTGTAGAAGTGAGGGTATTGCGTGAGAAGAGGGAAGCCAGCAGAGTTTTCATCCACATAATGGATGAAAGCAGGGCTGGTAAAAGCTGCTACATTCACTGCAAACCATGTAAAACGCTGGCACAGAGTCGATTGCATATCTAATGCTCAGTGTGCAGGGCTTGGCAAATCTTGGCAAAAAAAGTGAATAACTCACTGAGGAAAACAACATTCTCCCTCCTTCTTTCTTTTCCTGGTATTCTGCACTATCTTGCCACTGCACTGACACATACTCAGTGTTGCTCTTTTTATTGGTAAAAGTATTTGCTCTGATTTTTAACAGGAAAAGCCAGGGCAGTCCATATAGCAAAGCCACCTGCCAGTAAAAATTATGTTTTCTCTAACTGTGTTTTTCAAACTTTATCAGGTACTTGGTGTGCTACGTGAACATCAACTGTGACTTTCACTTTTCTTGTATCACTCGCAGTGGTGAAGGTCTCAGAGGTCAAATTATTCCTCCAGTTACACACACAGCTCATGTTCTACCCACAAATTATACAAGGAAAAAACTCAGTGGGGATAGGGGAAATGGCACAGTGTAACAAGCTTTCTTTTTTACTTCCTTGGGCAAAGCTGGCAGCCAGAAAGTCTATTTTAACTAGGTTTCTTTACTCATTTGCTATGATTCAAATAAAGTTCTACASTCCATGATAGTCAAMATTTATACAACTTGTATATGATTTCTGTACATTCTTCTGTGTTACCYGGGTYCACATGCATATGAARGGTCTACTTMRTTTCATCTCTCTTATTCCATACAGRAGGAAAGTACTTTTGTCCCTGCASCATGAACTTGAGCTTTCTGCCTCAGTCCATCTTGCTCTAGAGGCCTGACCCCACATACAGAAAAGTGGTGTCAAAGTAAATGAATATCACTTTCCTTAGGTTCTACCAAAGACAACTTTCTTTCTGCAAACAGTTACATCCTCACAAATTACTCTCTTACAGCCTCTTGTAGTGGTTTCAGAAGCAAAGAACAACTGCACATCTTCTGTATTTGATATGAGGGCTGTGTATGAGCTACAGATCATTTAATCAMAGGGCACTTCTCTGAATACAATGAAGTGTCCTTTAAAGATTTTAAATTCTTTTAAAGGAATTCAAAGTGAGAGCATAGATGCTCTTTTCACTCTAAGCATGAGAAAGCATCTCAGTTCTTTCTGCTGCATRAATGAAGTCAGGTTCATGACAGGGAAATGCACTGACAGCCTCTTTACCCAATCTCTCAGCACAAAATCAGCCTTTCTCTATGCTGCACAGGATCAGAATACATGCTCTAAATGTATTTGGGGGACAGAACTCGTTCAGATCACAATATATACATTTTTTGTTGCTAGATGTTATGTTCCAAGTTAAAACTATATTACCAAAAAGACCAAGCCTTATTAATGTAGCTTAAAAACAGAAAAAAAAAACCTAAACCAAAACAAACAAAAAAAAAAAAACTAAAATCCTTCCAGCAATATTTGTTTAGCAGAATACCCGTGAAAAACATTTATTTTAGGAAGAGACTATGTGAGTTTTCAAAGAACCCTCTTAAGTGAACAGGAAAAAGAATTCTAGCACACTGTTAAAAGTGTCCCTCTTGGTAAGAAAGGTCACATGCATGGCACCTTAAAAACATGTGAATGCAAACAGCATTGGCTATTTCTCCTAAAAATAAGGCTYGGAGGTTAGCTATTTGCCAAAGTAATACCTCTGCCATCACTTAAACCATTTTGAAGCACTATTAAAGCTGAAGATACAAAAATTATTTTTTTATTTACATTTTGTAAAATTACTAAGCATGAGTGTTATTTTGCAGACAGTATTATTGCTGCAAAATGTTGATTGAGATTATAAAAAAAAAGAGACAGATCTTTATCAGATACCTGGCCTTAGAAGTCAGGATCCTACAACCACTCAAATATTTTTAAACTACAGCAATAAACAGTAACAGGGGGTACCTTCTTAAACTACTGTGGTGTGATCCCAAGTAGAAAAATACTCTGGACTACACTGGGAATTGGGCTAGACCCTTGATGCTCTGAAATGCAAGAGTAAAAYGCATCACTATCATCATTTGTTATGAAACATCTTTAAAAATTGCATTAAATTGTAAGTTACAAATTTTCAAGTCTTGCATRCATATGAATAGTAAAAGTAGGGCTAGGTAAAGCATTCTTCTGGGAGAAGCAATCCTGGAGAAAACAAAGACAAAAGACATGGGAAAGCAATTAATGGATTTTCTCCAACTCACATTTAAAAACATCACTGGACTATGTACAAAGAAACTTGACTAAGTGTGAGGGTTTTTTCACAGGGAACAGCATGAGGCACACTAATAATAAAAAAAAAATGTCCCTTATTCAGCAAAAGACATCAGGTGTCTACTCCACAACATGAACACATTTTAGCTTTRCAAGAAAGTGCTATAAATTTTTTCCTGTATTAACTGTTGGAGACAAGAGAATAGATTTTAGGTGTTGAAAAAATTACAAGCCACAAACCCCAATATTCCATTAATTTTCAGCTACAAGCACTATTCCTGTAAGTTCTATAACAACTAAAAAGATCTTCCTGGTTTCAAGTACCCAGAATTCAAATAAGAAAATAGTTTTCATCATTTTGGAATGCTTTTTATTTGTTAACTTACATTTCAAAATGTTAACTTACATTTCAGATCTTTTCCCCAAGCAACATTAGGTATTTCAATAAATAACAAATATGGAAATCAGCACTCCCATAATAATTTAAAATCAAGAACTCCAAGATTATTATTCAATGAGGTAAAATGTGATAATATACAAATAACTGACTGGAACACCCTAAGAATTGTGTATAGTGCACATATTTTCTTCATTATCAGATTTTTCTAGAAAAGCATAAATTTCTCYCTTTGTTTTGAGAGAAATTATTGAAAAATGGACAGTCTCCAGTGCATGAGTCCTGGAACTCTACAGCCAACATTGATCATATTTTTTGTTCCAAGTTTAGCATGCTGGTCAAGCTATCTCACTCATTCAACCCTTTTGAACACAAATATAAAAACCTCAAAACTATTTTCACCAGAGAAGTTAAACATTGCAAGCTCAGCAACAGCTAAAGTACACAAGGCAGCATTTAAATACTTATTTTCTCATCAGAAAATTTATTCTTTAAATCTAAGTGATGATGATTATTTTGGGGGAGCAAGGAAAGGCTGGAGATCGTTTTCCTTCCAGCAGATATCACTAACTGAACACATGTCCTTCATTTCAAGGTACCACAGGTACTGCAAYTAAAGACCATAGAAAAAAACTCCAAGCTCCATTTTGAGATTCATCACCAGCACACGGATTTCTCTAACCTTAACTCCCAGGGCAAACTCCTGGCCTTGTGAACTCAATGGTAGAACTGCCACTGGTGCAGGAAGGTGAGGAGCTCTCTCAAATGGTCCCTGGGAGACTTTCTGATGCCTCTGCACCACCTCCTCTTTGAAATGCACTTATCTTAAGCAACATCTTAAGTTCACTCATCTCTTTGTGGGACTGAAATAGTTTAGCTGTCTCTGTCCCATTAGTCCTCTTAACTATGCATTTGTTAACAACCACTTGCATTATTCCCTTTAGACTACACTGATGGCCACATTAGAGTATAGCACTCAAACACCACAGGATGACACAGCACATTTGTGACACACATTTGTCATTCAGACTTCTTTGTACATCAGATTTGATGTACAAAGATTTGATTGAGCAGATTTTTCCTGCAAAAAAAACTCTTACACGGTCTCTTCTCTTTCACTTCGCAATTCAGACGAAATCTCACCTGATGCAGGTTCTCTCACGATTCAAATRTCATCATATTTTTACCATTCTCCTGAGGTGAGACATTGCTATCATCACAGTTTACCTTCCTGTACATTTGTCCATGGATCTCAGCCATATCACAACCATAGACAGCTGTTCAGTACTTCCCATATTCTATTCTGTGGCAAGAAGTTACTTAGTTCCTGCATGAATCAAARMCACCTGAAAAAGCAAGAAYATTTCCATYAGTGAAAACCTCCTTAAAAATTAAAGCCTTCCTGCAGCAGTCCCAATGCTGGAGGACCTTGAATGAACCTTGCACAGATAGAGCTTTTTGATTTCAGATAYAACAGCTGTCAACAGAAGGATGCCCATTCCTGAGATAATGATTTTATGTTTGTAATAATGTGCTTATWATTTAGTAGTTCTATAGATGTGGAAAAGGAATCTGAATTTTATGTCAAACTGCTTCAAAACTTCATTTGAGTGGAAAAAAGTCCTAACAGATTTATCACGGAATAACAGAGTAAGCTAGAGCCAACATCTTAAAATAAGTGGCTTGCAGGTTAGCCACGGTCTGAACATAGATTTTCTTCCAAGCAGGTATAAGAAAGCTGTTCCAATTTTATTTACAGCTTTTAAGTATTCAGAAACAGTTTCTACTAAAGAACAGTGGAGGGTTTTTTTTCCATTCTAATCAAGAGATTCACAAGAGATTTTTGAAGGCTTTTTAAAAAACAAGTAAGAGTCAACAGGTCACAGATACCAAGTTACTTGCCCTCTTACTGCAAAAATGTTAATGCTACTGGTCTACAATAATATCAAGAATTCCAAGAATTTCCTCATTGTAGCACATATAAGGCAAAGTCTTTATATTTACTGTTACAGGAYAAACAGCTACAGGGCCCTCCAGTATTTTAGAGCAAAAATACATGAAATTTTTAGTAGTCATTCTCTGGAGGGAAATTTCAAGGTGACTAGAACAGTAATTCATATGAATAAAAATAAGCTTATAATTAGAACAGACTTCTTACATTATCATTTTGCATTTCTTATTCATGTTAGCGGATTACAGAAAAGGTAATAGGTACTTGAAAAGGCACAAAATTATAATTGATGTTATTTTAATTCTGTGTTATAAAGAAGCAACATACATCATTCTGTTTAGAACTAAAAAGCTACACTACTGCAGTATAAAGAAAACTACATAGACACTGTTTAAGATGCACTTGCTTTTCCTTTTGAAACAGGATCCAATCTTCACAGATACGCACATGAAATCTCTTTGACATGAGAAATAAGTAATATGGCACAAGCCATATATCATCAAATTCAGTATGAAAGAACACATAAAGCACTTATCAGAAAACATAAACAAAAATTGCATTAAGTTGGTAGGTAATCAGCAGATTCTGGAAAAGGACTTTCAGGTCCAAAAACTTGTCTATTCTCTTTCTTCCCAGTTATATYGGTCAGTCRAATAAGCCAAYCTGCTTTTCCCTACAGATTTTCCCRTGCAGAAACTTGGACTTMTTTTTTCCTACAATGTGCTGRTCATCACCACCACATATACCCCATTGTAGTTTGTGCAGATTAGCCAGACTTAACTTTACCCTGTCACATTGAGGAGAAAATGAAATTTTCCCAATAACAGCCAGTCCTGAAGACATGGGWTGCAACAACCACTGACTCTCAACTGAGGAAGCAGGTTTTTCCTAATAAAACTTGTGGATYATAACTAGCTAAATTAAACAGACACAGATATGAAGGACAGTGAGATGTCTATTTTCTATTTGTCTATTGTCGATTTTGTCTATTGTCTATGGACAATGAAATGTCTATTTTCATGAATAGACATTAAGATAGAGGCTTAAACAGGAATGCTTACACTGGAAGTTGTGTGTGATCCTACACGAAGGTTAGAAGATAGAAAACTTGTCTAATTCACTGCAGAGTATAAAAAATACGACAGAAGATCAATACTGTCTGTTTAAGCTACTTCTCTTTCTTGACTTGGGCTTGTTTTACATACTCACCTGTGGGGTTAGAGATTATTGGTAGTGGTAGCAGCAAAACAACAGACCTTGAAAGTCAGGCCTATCTCCTGTCCTTGCTGTGGAAGAAGCCTTGGAATTGGTAAACATAACTGATCATGAGTGAAGTAGGTAAGCCACAAGAAAAGTTTGTAACTACTAGTTCACATGCTAAAAGAACACTGCTACCGTAAAAGGAATTGTTTACCTAGTATCATAAAAGGCAATATTCTGAGATAAGATAATTGACTGGAGTGTGTTGTAGCGTAGAATTACTTCCAGGTTAATTTACGATATATAAGGAATTTACTACTGCACAATAAACATCTTTATGTCTCACAAGCCTACGTGGAGTCCGTGCATCTCACCTCCATCATCGCACTCACTATTTTTAGAGAAGTATAGATCATGAAGCCTTTGAAATCAAGCATATGAAATGCCTCAGCTTTGCCGCATATTTTCAGATGCATCAGGCATTACCATAAGTGTAGGACAGGATTCTCAGATTGTGAAGGGAGTATTTCTTGCTCTCACTGTTTYTCTTTGTCCATCTCTGGACCTTCACTTGCTCTCTCAAATTAGTAAATTAAAGTCTACTTAGTAACAATGGAAAGATTATTTCTATCAGTTACCATTCAGTTCAGGCCTTCACTAAGGTATTAYTGGAAAGGTTGCAAAACCAGAGAACACAAGCTGAGGTATCAGGATCAGCTGCCTTGATACATTTCTTATACTAGGAGCTGGCAACAAAACACATCAAACTTGGGAGCAATGCTTGAAAAGAAAAGGGTTTTAAGGAAATTATCACATAAAAATAGTTATTTCTCTCCCCACACAGTTTCATCCACCTCAATCATCATTACTGTGAACTGAAAAACTTCGCACCAAAGCAGATACTTGGGTGACAACAGAAGGTTGGGAACCTTATTAATTTATGCTTTTTAAATTTTTATTTTTTAAACAGAAAGTTCCTGGAATGAAGATTAGTCATTTCAATCTAACAAAAAACTTGTGATTAAATAGCTACAGGAAGACTTTTCAAGATTTATGGAAGCAACAATTCTCTACAAGTGTTAGATTAGAAGGAAGAGGAGACCATCCACAGTGCGGCAGCAGGAGAACACAACTGGTGACCCTGTCACTCTAGCCTAATATGCAATCTGTTACTTTGCAATCAAAAGTCAATGACTGCTGTCCTGGAGTTGCATTTGGCATACAGTTGTCTATAAAATTACTCACCCACRTAAGTAGTCCCACATGGTTCAGTGGGTCTCATTACGTGTTAGCAGGGGTGTTAGGTCAAGATACTGCATTCCTTAAACCAGACAGATTCCCACTGAAGTGATTAGGAGCACTTCATTTGGCAAATAGAAAGAATTTTACAGGTATTTGTTTGRAGTAGCCATAGTTCCACCTTTCTTTTATGTTTGTAGGAAAAGGTTGAGTGCAAAGGTGTTACTGACCAAAGCAGATTTCAGACCCATATTCACAAATATTCACACCAGGAGTTTGTGTAGCAGCTACCGCCACATGCATTTGCTATCTTACAAAATCATAACAAACCAACTACTCACCTTTCTGCCTCTCATGCACACATTTACTGATTATCAAGAGCATGTGAGATTTTTGTTAATTTTTATACATGCAAAAAAATTTTTGCCATTTCTGAACTGAACTGTTTACATTCAGTGCCAGGTAAGTGATTGGGTTTTATCAGTGAGCAAGTGCTGCAACAGTAAAATGTGGTAAGTTAAGCAGACATCTTGCAAAATCAGCAGCACAGGTTTCACCCTTAGTGTTACTCATTACAAATGGATCTACTAGATTATGGGTCAGTAGTTCAATCACTTTTACCAAGTACAACCAAATTGGAATGTTATTGAACATTTATCTTTCAGGGGGAGATTTACTAGTGAAGATAAGGAGATTGCAGAGACTCCATTAGCACTGCCTATTTCAGCGTGCATTCCAGTCATAAACACCTTCCATTCATAAAAATATCTCTGGAACCCAAAGCATCCTACAGATGTCTGCCTTTACATGCTGGTGACTGCACCCCGGCACCCTCCAGATGCTGACTGGTTATATCCAACACACATTTTTTTGATAACCTCTTGCTGCTTTTCTACTCCATGCTGTGAAGATAGCAGGGGAAACCCTTTTCTAAAAAACACAAATCAAAAGCTRGATTTCCCAACTTTTTAGTCAGTCCTAAGGACACTGAGACACTGAGCCTGCTTCTCGCAACAAGCCGCTCAGTATTTTTGAACAATTTGGAACAATTATTGTAYTTCTAAATTTCTTTCTCTCAAGGGYTYATTTTAACTCTTACCCCGGGTCTCCATAGCTGACCCCTGTCTCCTTCTGATCCCCACACTGGCTAGAGCAGGAAAGCAGCAGGCAAAAAAYAGGCCCATTGGATGACTTAGAAAAAACCAAGACAAAGAAATTCTCCCAGATCTTTTTCAGGTCTTAATTGCAGGTCTTGAAAAGGCACTCCAAACAATGGCACCAACAAAAGTGGCAAAAAGMGATCTCCCTTTACAAGAATGGTTTGTCAGGACAAGGACAGATGTCCTAGGGTAGCTGAGTATTTGTATTCCTATCATCTGCTTATGTTRRAGGAAAGATAAACAACCCTTCTGTAACTATGCATTAGTTGAGACTGTTCTGGTTTATTCTGTGATGTTCCTCCCTTCAAGGACAGTGGGAGGGAGAGGTACAAGTCACATACATTCTGGGAGTGGGGGACTCCAGGGGAGCAGCGGGGAGGAGGCTGCCTGCTCTCTGGGACTGGTCTTTTTCCTTCTTCTTTGGACTTGTTTATTGTCGTTGGTTTTTTTTTTTTTTTTTTTTTTTTT
>NW_026623489.1:247773-264292 GCF_030028575.1 Malurus melanocephalus | reverse complement strand
TTTTTGTTTTTTTTTTTTTTTTTCATCATCTGAGAATTAGAAGATTCCCGTGGCGTGACAGGCAAGGGGAAAAAAAATCTTCCAGTGAACCACCAGAGCAACTAGGTCCAACCCCTCTGGGATCCCCCAGAAGGGAAGCCACCCCCAGGAGGAAAGAAGAGACTTTAAGATCCAACAGCTGGTTCCACAGGTTCTTTGTTTTATAACATAATTTTGTTCCCTCTCTTCTTTGTACCTTGTGGGCAATAAATAGTGGTTTTTTTTTTTTTCTTTTTCTTTTCACTTTCCTCTCTGTGGAAAAAGTTTGTTTCTAGGACCTGGGTGTGGAAGGGAGGGGGCTTGYTGGAACCTGGGAGAGTTCGCCCCCTATTAAATTAGCTCAAACCACAGCAACGGAGAAGGAACATTAGAAGAGAAACTGGAACAATTTACYACACTGGCTGTAGAAGGAAATGGTTCTTACTAATGCAGCTAAAGTTATCACCTACTTGTTAAGAAAAAGAGCAGATACACAAAAGGGGTCTCCTTTCCCTCTGAGGTCRATTTGGGCTCTTTGAAACTTTTACCTAGGCCCCTCATGTACCATTCAAAAGTCAGGAATTAACTAAGCAAGAGGAGWGTTTTCACCATCCTGATCTATTGTTTCAGGCCTTAAAGACACTAATATTTGTCACTGCTACAGTTTACACCCCTTCAGTGAATTTGTGGTTTCCACACAAGAAATCCAAACTATTTAAATTTTCATTTAAAGGTCAAATTCCAGAAGAAAATAATCACATGAGAAAGGATGGATTGGGAGGCTTTTTGTTGCAGGTTCTGAAGAAGAATGCAATCAAAGGCACAGTGCAGTTAGCTACTTTTGCCTTACCTTAATTCTGATCGTTTCCTCATTGCCTTATYCTGATTTTAAAAGCTGGGTTTGACCCTATGAAAGAAGTAAGAAGCTTAATATAATCTCAAATTCTTTGCATTGRTGGGTAAGAACTGGAAAGCTGGGCCRTARATAGAAATAGGGCCTCTTTTAGTCRTTATTAAAACAACAAATCACATTCTGAAATAGCTGATACATGACTTGCAACAAGAATTGGTTTTGTTACAAAATAATTGTGACAGCCAGGCCAAACCAACACTTAAAACTATGTGTCAGGTATCTGGAGAGCCAAACTTGTCCCTGATTCCTGAAGAAGGACCAAGAATCCAACAAACCCCTTGTTTCCTAAGAGTGAATCTCAGGCCTTTTCATATCCTTTTAAGTGGATCAAGACTCAAGCAAGCCACATCATTATTCCATTTAAAAATCTCAGACCTTTGTTTAAATACAGAACCAGAAATACAAAACCTGCACCTTAGACAACCTTGTGATATGAGAGATAGCTAGCAGACAAATAGAACAAACTGAAACAAAATTCATTTCCCCAGAATCAAACCTTGAAATCCCCCAAAAGGCAGCATATTTCACTGTTGGAAAGTGCATTTTTATGGGAGGGTGTTGGCTGCATTATCAMCTGCCATGCCCTTACTAGCTCTCAAAAGTAGAACAAATGTTAGGAAAGGTTTTATGACTGAATGGGGAAAAGCAGGAGACAGACTATTAGAAAAAGGCATGAGAAGGAGTTAGCACTGAGCCAAAACAATCTTRCAGCTGCATTACATCATCCCAGTGGGAAGTTGCCAGGGTGACAAGGTTGGCAGCAAAGTTAAACTGCATTCACGAAAGTGAAGCACTGATACCACCAGCTACAACTTGCATTAAATGAGTTTCCCACACCTCAGTGCCAATCCAGCTCAGCCCTGATCTGCAACAATTTTGCTGTTCCAGCCAACCATGGGCCTGTTTTACACGTAGGCTGCCAGTCAATCTGAACAAGCTATACATCCAAACAAGCTGTATTTCCATGTAATGATCTATATTTAAGCTTCTGTCTCGGTTTGAAACAATGTTTTCAGAGAAAAATGTTACAGAGTAAATGTTTCCTCCGAAGTGAAAAATTTGATMRTTTTTTTCCCCACCAATATAAAATAGATRTACGGGCAAAAGTTTATATCCCAAAAAAAACCTCCCATGTTATTCACACTAATTATTTAACAGTAGCACAAATGTACACATCACTTCYAAAATTACAAAATAGAGACATTTTCTTTTCAAGCTGGGAGGGTTTACACATCTCAAGGTAACAGCTTTGGAAAGGGAAGTTATAGAAGTTAACTGGGGTGAGAAGAAACATCTTGGAAAAGTTTCATAAGGTAAAAAGCAGATCAAGCAGCAGTACCATGGATAAATACCAGAAGAATAGGCTATGCTTAGGGTAAGATATGGCAGAAAGCCTGTAACTTTTTTCATGTCCTTGTCAGCRTAAGAGAGACTCAGAGTGCCAGATGAATGCTTTCTTTCATCTGCAACTGCATCACCACGGTCACCCACCAGACTTTTCAACACTGTCCAAAACCTACTGTTTCCAGAGAGTGACAGAATTTGTTGAGACCCTCCCTGCTGCTGGAAAAGTGAAGATGCGAGACAAACAGTAGTGTGGAACCAGAGAAACCCAACCAACCTACTTCTAGTTCTTTCCTCTTTCATAGGGATGCAGGCTCTGGAGCTGGTTTACAGTTGCACAGCTCCTCCAGGTTACACAAGCTCTCAGGGAGGAACAGATGTTAGAATAATATAATTTTTTGTGCCATTAAATTCAAAGCACTTTTAAAACATGAACAAAAACAAACTCTGGGCTACAAAGGCAGATTGTAGATTGGATGACCTCACTAACAAAATGCAGCTGCATTTGCTATACAAAATTGCAGGTAATGATTCATGGTGATATTACACCACCATCCAAAGCCTGGAAAAGAACAGCTCTGAGGCCACATTCAAGAGCTAACTTTTATTAATTGTAGTTATGAGAACTATTGCTAATAATTCAGATTTTTTTAAAAAAGTATTTGGATATTAAATACAATTCATTGTACATCATGGCTCTAAAATTCTCTTGGTCATCTTCACAGGAAACTCTACAGTCTTTGGAGAGAGCTGACCTGAAGAAAAGAGTATCTACCATTTTTATGAGTGAGAGGAATGAGAAATAAGACTTGAGTCCTCTTCCTCCACAATGTAACTTRCCACAATCACATAACACCATCATGCAGCTGCAGAGCTGTATTTGTCAGTGCAACAATATTATTTAGCACTGTCAGAAWATAAAGAACAACACAAAATCCAGTTTATGTAGCCTAAACACATGGTCAATATTCCCTGTGGGGAACAAAGTCCAAAGAAMAGGACACATCTTCAAAATTCCTCACGTTGACCCACAGGCCTCAGTTGAACACAGTTTTTGGTGTTTCTGATCTTTGAACAGTCCAGTAAATAGGCCTAATAACTAATGAGTTAACTCATTAGTGCTGATGAGTGAGTTAATCAGTCTTTGATTATGGTTTCACACTATCTYCAAACTCAATATGCATTGCATCACWCTGGCTTACATTAAATACTCTTTCCAYAGCTCTTTCAAGTAWAAAAMMRGGTTTTTWWAAARAAATTAATAGATTATTCCAGAGCAGAGTTTCATGAAAGTGGGACCATATTGTAAATACAGAAGACATGAAGTACTATAACTGTAGTGAAGGAAGCACATGGAAACACTTTACTGTAGATTTCTGTAATATGCTGGATCTACTGCCCTTTATGGGGCAAATGCAGACACATTTCTTTATCTTCAYCCTCTTTTCAAACAGAAAATCCTCACAAAGATGCAGAACTACCTAGGCAAATAGTTTTAAGGCTTTTCTTAAGAATCGCTAAGGAATATTTGTTTGCAGACAAAGAAGGTTCCCAGTTGTTTTGCTTYTATCTTCATCTTTCCCTCAACAACTTTAGCATTTACAACAGAAATTAGTATCTTCTTTTGCTATATTCCTTTTGGAAGCACAGATTCCCTCTCAAAASCAACCAGCCACAACACAGTACTGGCTGGGGGGAGAATTTTTCTAAAAAAGGACATCTTTATTTGTAGAGCTCTATAAATGAAGATACCACACATCTGATCCACTGTAAGTCAACTCTTCCTTTCTTTAGTGTTCACTTTTCAGCAAGTAGAATCACAAGGCATGAAGTCAATAGATATTTAAGCTATTTAAATAGCACCAAGCAAAAAGGTCATGCCTCTGACATGATTTATCTTCACAGGAAACCCTACAAAATCTCAGAAACCACAGCCTTGGAGACAGGAGATTCTGGAGGCTGTATAGATAAGGGTGTATTCAAAGTACAGCTAGCTTTTTCCAGAGTGTATTTAAATAGCTTAGAGCAAGGTCTTAGGTAAAAACAAACAAAAAACCTCAAAACCTTCCAGCAATGTGATATACTCTGGAAAATGCCCATGAAGTTGTAGAGAATTGCTCTCACCTGTACTGGCTAAGATGCTGGTGTTTTCCCAAGTGCTACACAGCAAAAGAAATCAGCAGTCAGGTCTTCCAGGAACTGCTGCCTCATGGCAGTTGCAAACTAGCCCATCAAAACAAACAAAAAGATAAAAAATTATGATGATGATGATGATGATGATGATGATGATGATGATGATGATGATGATTACAGTAATATAATATGTTCCAACAAAGTAGCAAACCAAATCACTTAGAGGTCAGTCAAACATAAAAACCTGATGCCAGTAAGAAAAGGGAGAAGTGAAAGCCTGGAGCTCCCCATAAATATCTCAGGAAAACAGTTCCTAAAGAGGTAGCAGAAACAGGCAACTCCAGCACCACAACTGCACAGCATCACATTAACATGTCAGCAGGTAACTAGGTAACTTGGTAACTTTTTTCTGAAATTAGTGAAATCAAATAAATAAAGAGGAAAGCCAGTATCTCCCTGAATTTCTGTGCACGTTTCTGTACTTGTATGAAAAAACTGCTCACATGATTTTTAAAAGTTTGACCAGTCCTGTGAAACCTGCTACAGAAAGTCTCATTTTCGTTTCAAATTTTCTCTATGAAACAGAACTCCAGCTTGTGTAACAGACAGCAATAGCACAATTAAAAAATTCCACCTGAGGCCAGCTCTGTTCAGCAACCAGAGAGGAAGAGGACTAATTAAAACTATGTTCTCTAAAATCAAAAGTGGTTTGCTGCACATACCAAGTRGAACATAGTATCTGTCACAGATACTATGATCTTTTTTTTTGCCTCAAAACAGGGGAGGGAGCAGGGGAGGTGAATGTAGTTACAACAAAACACAGAGTCTGAAGGAAAAAGTGATTTAAGAGCTACTAGAATCACTGGTATTTGTGCTTGGGTGAAAAGAACAGCAGACATGGAGCTAAAGTAGATACTAAGGGCATATTAATCCAATCCTGGCACAGATAAACCTCACAATATAATTAGGAGTTTTGCCTATTTTCTTTGAGATCAGTGCCTCAGTAATTTATTAAGCTCTCTTAACCAGTCAGTCCAGATAGGAAGGATTTCAGACTAATCAGCTACAGGTTTAAACCTGCAAGGGGCATTTTGCTTCTCAGAGACCATCTCACACCATACAGGAGGGAAASTATCTTCTGAGAACAAACTTGGGGACCATTACTGACCAATTTTGAAATTTTCCCTGCATTGCCCAAATTTCTGTAGACTGCAGCAAGTACCATTTTTGCTTCTACGTCAGTCAGAAAGCTCTTGAATCCTTAATATGGGAATAACAGCRTGCTATTACTCCCAGACATTTCTTTCTTCACTTTCCAATGTTTTCTCTGTGCTATCTGTCATTACCTTGTTTTCTCATTTTCCTTTTCATTRACAATTRTTATTYAAGGGAGGAAGTGTAGCACAGACTGAGAATTCATTCAGCATGAATGGAGAAAGACATTTGGTCTAGCGACTTCAGCAGAGGATCAGGAGCCAGGCTGTTTGCAAGACCCAGCCTGACAGTCTCTCTCTTGGTCTTTGTGCAAGTCATTTAAGGTCAAATATTTTTTCCTTCTTCACACAGCCAAAAGTTCAGTTGSGGGTAAATTCCTTTGGATAGAAGGGTTAAGTACACTAACATCGATGCTCCAACCTGTAGCTACACTGCCCTTGCATGAGGAACAGACACTTCCTTCAGTGTGTCTGCTCAACACAGGAAATCATGAGCTCAAATATTTTGTGATCACATCAATACATAGCATGGCTTTAAAAAGAGCATAGGCAGGAAAAAGCTGCGTGCACTACATCAGCTGGTCAGGGCAAAATTCTGCTCGGATGAGAGCTTCCTCCCAGCATGACTGAAATAAAGGACATGTGTTTTTCTGATTGCTCTAGTGTGTTTACAAACATCACACAAAGCAGCCCCCAGCAATAACTAGTGCTGACTGGTTCACCACAGTCATACCACCAAGACAACTTCCTGTGATTGATATCCAAGACACATTTCTTCTCCTTCAGTCTCACAGTTTTGGTAGTTAGAAGGAACTCCCACAGAATGCAGTGAGCAGCATGTGTGGACTCCTGGCACAGTTCCCCAYTGAGGGTCCCAGCCTTCCCATCAGATTCCTGTATCTTCTCTGCACACACATATCACAAAGCAGCAATGCTTCTTTCAGCCTGTTTTGGTTCTTCAGCTGGATGGAATAATTTTCACTTTTTAACAATAGAGTTGGGAAAARGACAGTAATTCACTTTAATGTGTTTGTGTTTCTTTCTTACCACACAGAAGGGAAGAACTTGAGAATGTAGATCCTTCTCAGGAAATGAGTCAGTTGAAAGCAAGTTGTGTGAAATTTAGCCTAATTCATGTGGCACCATTTGTTAGGTGCATGGACCTATAACTCTTTTCTGCCTCGTTTCTGTTCTAGGAAATTCAGCTCTGATACTGAATTCAGAGAGCCTCAAAGTCAGGATCTTTTCTCTGGGAATTTCAGATTAATGCAGGATAGAGAGATTAAGYTGGACTTTGGTTCTCTGCTGCATTCTGCTGACATACCATGGATATCTGAGGCAGAACAATAAGGTAACATCAATTCTGTGAAAGGCGCAAGATTCACCATCAGCTCCTAATGTTTGTATGCAAGCTGATACATTTTCAGAGCAATAAGGGTGAATTTAATTTGTAAGGCGAATAGATCAAGTATGGATTAGACTGAATTAGCAAAATTTTTGTCCCCATTCCCTTTTTTTGTCCAAACCAGATATTGTCTTTAGAGTCATTGCTGCACTTTTCTTTCCTGGTTAAGAGAAAAAATAAACAGCATCCCATCTTTTAAAGCTTCACCAACAGTCAGGTTTCTTGCCAAATTTTCATTACAAGAGCTATGAGCAAACTAAGAGTTTTCAAGGTGCCTTACACTTTCTGTTGACAGTTTTAAATCAGGGTGAACTTCAGCATTACCACAATAAAACCAAACAAAAAACCACAGAGTAGTATCTATATATCCCTCCTCCCTCCTTKATGCCTCTTCCACATTCTCACTCTGATATTGCCTCTTCAGTACACACCAGCAAATGCATTTATTTGAATGGATTTGAGTTTAAAACTCCCCAAGTAAAAAAAGTAAAGCAAACCTCAAGTAAACCTCAATGCAATTCACTAAAAAGCCTATGCAAAGCACCATAAACTTTTTGGCTGGGCTAAAGTATGCAGTATTTTAGTAAGTGTCAGCTGCAAAATATTAATGAAAATAACTCTCAGAGAGTTATACTGGAACCCTCTGATCTGAACAGCTACATACTCAAAGCTATATCAAGAACTGAAATACAGAGACTTTTGAAAACCTACTTTTTTTCTCCCTTCTAAAAAAGTAAGCAGAATCACATTTATCATCTTCCTGGACAAAGCCAGAATGCTACTAAACATCATCTTTAGCACTAATTGAGAGAAGAAAGTTCAGGTACAAGTTCAGAGGGCATTGATTATTTGGCATTCACTCACCACACAGGCATTAAGCAGAATGTGATTTATTTTATTTTCAAAGCTCAATGAGCTGCCACAGAGAAAGGCACCATTACTATGTGCTAAAAATATCCAAACACAGGGGGAGCACAGAGGAGTTGGTGCACTGTAAATTCATATTCCAACATATTGCACACTAACTYTCCTGTACAGACAAGCCTTTAGACTAATAGGCACCTGGGAGTCTTCAAGTCTGAGTGCCCAATAAAAAAAAAGGCTATTTTAATTTTTTTTACTAGTGCTCTGGAACGAAGCTCTGATGTCCCTACTCAGACAATGCTTCCATTGAACTCAAGTCATGGTCTATTATTAAATACTATTTCTTTTACAGCTGCAAGGTTTCCAGGTTAGAGGATAGGGATTTCATATCAAGTCAAATCACTAATCTCAGTCCAAAGGGAATTGTGCAGGCATTTATTTTCATTTTCTATAGGTACCTAGATACTGCTTGATTCAACAGACTTGCACAGATGCCTACTGAAGTAAGTCAGTGTATATCCACCAATTTCCAACTCAGATAAACTCAAAGCAAAAACAAAGCAAAATTAACAAACCAACAAAGCTTTGGTTTTCTTTTAAAAAATTGTTCCAGATTCAGATTTGTTTCACTCAAAGTCAAGGACTATTGTCACAGTGGAGACAGAAAACATGACACAAATAAGGAGCAAAAGACACAGAAAGACAGACCCAGACATACCACTTTATTATGGGGCTGAGCCCCTTTTATCTATTTAGCAACAGGTGTATACTAAGTCTTCTGCATAAATGGCAACTCTCTATTGGCTAATTAGCAGCCCCTTCTCTCATCAGCATATGACTGGAGTGTTGCAAAAGTTGTGGTGTTGTTAATTCTCGCGATTTTGCTCTGTCTTTGGCATCTGCCCTATCAGACCACTCTTCTTCAACATTCCATTTTCCTTTTCCCACAGACAGTAAARTTGCTTTGGTAACATCCTCCTCTGTCTCATCCTTCTCCATCCAGACTTTCAGACTCCCTTTTGTTTTTCCAGATCTCAGGGGTACACTRTTATTGGTTGAATTTCAGATTCAGAACCTGCAAGGCTGCAACGCCGGCCTTCAGCCTCCACAGACTGCTTTTGAAAATCATTAACACAGCATTTGGTTTTACTTTCCCAAGCTATAAGAACACAGTGAACACTCACAGCAGACAATGGTGTGTTTGAAGGCTCYACTGCACTGAGTTCAAAGTAACTTGAGGCTCAGTTGTGTGAGCTGCTCCCCCCAACCACAGCAATCTCGCATACTGACAGACAAGCTTGAGTAGAGCCCACTGAACTCAGTGCTAGACAAGAATTTAACCCACTGCCAAGAGTTCACATCCTGATTTATCAATTTCCCAATCACAGTGAGCAGTCCTGWTTCAGGAAACCTGGCTACCCATAGGCAGGCACTACAAGGAATTATCTGCAATTCTGTGCAGCTGCAGCAAAGTGACTGCAGAGGTGAGGCGAAGGCKAACAAAGCTGCTCAGATTCTGACACAAGAATTCCTTCAGGTACCCAACCAGCACACAAAGGAAACAATCACATCAATGGTATTTCAACTTCCTTCCTGCTACACTTTCTGCTTTTTTGGAATGATTGGCCAATGACAAAAATTTTCCTTCTAGGCAATTCACTCATTTACATTGGTGATCATGGTAAGTTTGACAGCTTTATCTTTTCTCAGCTACTTACTTACAGCTGTGGCTCCATTACTTTGAAGTCAACTTGGAWTTGGCTGGAATGAAGTGCAGACATCAATGACTCAGGCTTAGCATGTCACCTGCATTTGTTATCTTGAAGTAGACAATTTAATCAATTATAGKTTTTTTGTCTAGGCATCAGAACAAGACAAAAACGCTGATCAGCATTTCACAGGGTTGTTTCTTTACTGCTAGCAGGCCATTTAACATCTGATAAAACATATAAAAAGGTCTTCCCAGGGGCTTAGAGTGTTTGGGCTGTTCTTTTATAGTGCAGAAGGTCATTAATGAGCAAGTGAAAGCAGTGTGGAAATAGCCAGACCAATCTTGTTGAGTTAGTAAGGAACTGTCATTCTGCTTCAGCACTTTCTCATTAAGCCAAACAATGTTCATGTCTAAGCAGATCCATGGTACAAATCTATTTTAATGCTCAATTTAATTCCTCAAGATTTGAATCAAAGAACGTTTACCCATCACTTTTTTCCATGAGTTTATCTGTTCAGTAATTGCAAAGAAAAAAAAAAATTTCTCTTACAAATGCAGCTCAATAGCTAAAAATTAATAATTTTTTCAAGAGTTAGATATTCTTGATTTTTCTGAACAGAAGAATGGTCACCACAAAATAAATTTTGTCCTCTTGTTCTCATAAAACAGTCTATAAAGATAGCCACCGTATCATCATCTCATGCACATTTTCATGGGCTAGAGTTTAAAAATAGTTTTGATGTTGGGTTTCAGTGTCACACAGAAATTAAATTCTCTATTGCCTAAATAGGATCAATGAACAGAGTCCACCTACAACTGAGTAGGAAGGGCTTGTCATGCAATGATGCCTGGTCTCTGCAGGCTCTGTATCTTCCTATCATCACCCCAGATCAGGCACTGAAAGCCATGCTGGCACCAATGCAGCATTTGGTAACTTAGGCCTAGCTTCAGGCTAATGGAAGTCCAAGAGAAGAGGGAAGGAACAGATTAGAAAGAAGTTCATCAAAGGAAACTGATGAAAAAGAGTCACATGTTCCCTTTCGTACTTCACATGTACAAAACTTTCATGTGTGTTTCAGGCCAGAAGTGCTAACACTGAGCGTTTCGAGTTCTCTCCTGCTGTTTTGAACACTAAAGAAAACAGTCCAGTGCATTAGTGAGGGAGTTTCATTCTCTTATCTGTTATTCTCCAGGATTTGTTAGCTAAAGCTCTTAACTCCCCTGGCTACCCACTGCTCACACCAGGGAAGTTCCTAAAGCACACCTTTTCACACAGCATGGGTTTCATATCGTAGTTGATTTCTCTTTTCTGAGCTTCACACATACAGAATTTCTTGTTAGTAAGCCCATAATGACTGTACATCCCTGATCTGAAAACTCCCTCCAGAGCTGTTTCCACAGAAATCTTTTCTATGTTAGTTTCTTTTCCTTTTCTTCTCCTTACAACAATCCTCCAAGAAGTCCCTAGATCTTTCAAGGCAAAGTACGACTTCCTGCAGTGTAGATACTGTGGTAAGGACCTGAAGGTGCTGAAGATTTGAAATCTCAAATCATTAAGGTCTTACAAAGGTGAAAAGCATTTTAAAGACTGAAAGAGATGAGAAAGATAAGGTGCATACCAACACAACAAAAATGTTGCAGGATCCCAGTAATGTAAATAAATATTTTCATTATAGGCCATACTGTTTTTGTGGGATGCTTTAGAAACCCACTGATCTAACTTAAGAGAAATCTCCCATTATTTTAATTCCATTGCGTGTTTCCCATTATTCACTGTTGCAGATACAGTGCAAGACAACTACAGACTTTTTCYGTCCCAGCTACACATTTGCCAGATATGGGGCAAGCACTGGTAATTTTCTCAGTACTAGTACACTTGAAGGTAGTGCAGCTTCCAGGGAGAAGAAAAAGGAAGATGTTAGTTAAATCTATAGTACATAACCCCCACTACCTCAAAGCAGATTTAGGGCCAGTGTTGGAATTATACCTAGCATTATCACAATCTACTCTGCACGATGTCAAGGCACTGTGGTGACAGCATGAGACCACAGAAGCAGCAGCATGGCAGGTAAAACTGACACTAACTACTAAAAAAGGACTTTAACTGCATTTTTTCTAGTGTGGAAGATGGGGGCAGCAAGGCAGCAGAACTAACATAGCCCCTAAGACCAATAAGAAGTAAACATCCAGAGCAGCAAGCATACATGCTTTGATTGTTTCTGATACTTTCTGAAGCTGGTCAGCTCTGTGACAGTCGTTTATATACTTAATAACATACGAAATAATAAGAAATAAAATATAAAATATTAGCAATAAATGTAAAATTATTAGTGAGAATTCATGCAAGACTTAAGAGCTTCTGAAGGGCCAAACAAATGCAAAAAGCCAATTGTCTCAGGAAGTTTCCTTTTTTTATTGTGGTTGTCATTAGAAAAATATAYTCATCTTTAAAGTCTTCTCTCCATTTTGGCATTTTTATTACACAGACTGCATAATATAGGTTTGGCTTTTCTTAGCATACATTGATGATTCTCGATACCTGAAGTTGTTCTCCTGAAGTCAGTACTCCACATGTAAAGAAGGAACTCTTGTTAAGCAATATGCAGTTTCCTTGCTCTTCTATCTGCACTTCAACCTTTAGTGACAATTGTAAGATATGTCAGCAAAAGTCTGTTTTCCATGCTGCCATCACTGCTTCTTTCTTGCTGTCTCATCAGGGCCAGCTTAAGGTTGTACAGGGCTCTACTTGCCAGTATCACACATAAGCTGATATCTGACTCCTGCCTCAATTATCACTGAGTCAATATAATTGGCCAGCATGGAGGAACTATGCAGGCCCAGGCGTTGTCTCCTTTCTGGAGACAAAGATRCTGGAGTTTTTCTCCCTCAGGCAAGAAATGAGAAGTGAGATGTGATTTGTGATGAAATTCAGAACCACGCTAAACTTGTCTGGTTTCAGATTTCATTGCCCCCGCAGTAGAAAGGTTTGGCAAAGTAAGAGATCCTCTGCCAATTAAGAGCGCATAACATCAAGAATTCGGGAAGCTTCCAGCATGCAGCAAGGTGAGAAGTTTCAGCTTCAGTCAAATCTTCTGCTGAGATGTGTTCAAGCTCTGAATTCTCACAGGGTTTTRCTTATGGACCAATAAGCTGTCGAGCAAATACACATACCTCAAAAAAAAAGGTAAATACACCTATTTCAGCTTTGCAAATAGTCATGGGTAACAGAACAGCTGGGAATGCTGTGTTCCTTCTTGGGCTTGCAGTAGTCTTACGCCAAAAAGGACAGGTGCACACTCTCAGAAGGAAGCTCAGAGAAGGAGGATAGCAACTGTCTCACCTAAGGATGCACCACTTTCAGCATTTCAGTGTTGTAAGTCTCAACAGCAGCTGACAACTTAATGAAGAACAGTTCATGTTGTTACACTGAATTTGATCCCCACCACATTCAACATCAGTTCCAAGACTCATAACTACATATTTGGAATTCATGTCTTTCTTTCTCTGTCCTTTCCTGACCAACATCCCACAGCACATGAGGTTCCTCCCATGGTACAGAAGTTCAATTGAGATAAGCTCTGCACATAYCATAGTTAAGCTATTAAAGTCTATATTGCAGGAAGTATATAAAAAGCAGAGTAATGGATCTAGGCCTCTCATGTGAGGTGATCCTCGTGCACATTTGTCCACATTTWATGGGGAGGGAGAGTGGATCTTTAGAAAGAGAAGATCCTTCTCTATAAGAATTATTTTATCTCCTTAAAAATCTATGTGAATTTCACAGTAATACTGTTCAGTTTTGTGCCCTGCCAGAAAATTGTACAATCCATGCAGCTTTCTACACATCCTTGAAACAATGGCTCTCTCTACTGGTGCCTTAACATCCTGTCCCGCAGGCAAGCTCTGCAAGGAAAAACTCCGAATAACCCCAAGAAGAATGGCTTACTTTTTTTCAGGAAAATCTTGCTCCTTCCTCTCCAGGACTGAAGTTCATTCTTTTAGTATGTGTTTCCCAAGTACTGCCCTTAAGATATACATTGAGAAGACAATCTTCTACTGCCAAAGAAGTAGAAGAGAGTGGAAGTAGAGAGTTTACTCTCTCATTCTTTCATTTAGTAGAGAGTTTACTCTCTCATTTCTTTCTGTTAAACCTAGCAAGAACACTGGGGCTTTGTCAGGAAGAGACACAGATTGCTGTTTAGAAATCCCTTTGTCTTTTTTATTATTAATAYACCCAATAGTTGAGGTCTTATATTTGAAATCACCAGTGTTGATGTAACCACTCCACTAGTCTGGTTCACAGAACACCTGCAAATTTGGATTTTAAATAAAAAACCCAGTCCCTTTACTACTGCTGTCTCATATAAGACTTCAGGAGGATTTTTAATTATCATATCATTTAAAGGCTCAATACTGGTTCGAAGATGTCRAAGTACATTTGAACCTCAAATCTTCAATTCTAAATTATTACCTAAAAGCAATAAAAGGAGGGAAAGCCTATCAATCCCATGGCCATATTATTGWCACTTTTGCCTCTAGTAAGTCTTTAACCTTAAACCTTTTTTCATCCTAATTAAGATATATTAAATAATTCTTTTAACCAATCTATACATTGAGGATAATTAAATTTGATAGATCTATCAAAAATCTGCAACTGAWGCCAAAAGGGACTGCAACATGAAGTTCCAAATTTCCCTTGGGGTGAGAAAGTTAAATCCCCWTTTTTTTCCCCCAGCATCAAATTTAAAACTAGTCTTCCWATTCTCTCTCATCCTATGGTTTGGCTACTTATTTACTGAGACCAATGGCACTGAACCACAGCTGCAGCACAGAAGATCTGCAAAGAAAATTATTCTGCACCAATCTGAATCTGGCCTAAGATGACTGAGAGTTGATCCTCACTTTTACAGATTCAGACAAGCAAACAGAYAGAATAAAAACTGAATGCAGTATTCCACAACTGGAAACCTGATTTGACTATACAACAGACTTTACTAAGATAAAAGTTTACACAGAGACAGCAAGTTTTTATAATTCATTTCTTCACGCAAGAATTTAAAAATACATCTTAGAGCTACATTGAGGAAATACACACCAAACACAGTTTCACAAAAAATTAATAAAGAACTTACTGAAGTGTGAAACTTCAATATTTGTAGCTTGATTTTCAGAGAAACTGCACACTTGCTGATGCTAAAGTCACTGAAAGCTATGGCTTCACATCTCTCCTAAACTAAAATATAAGTCTATGTTTCTAAAACACTTCAAGATTTTTGGASGATAACTATTACAGAAATGAAACTGTAATTATTAAAATATTCACCATTACTAAATATGCAAAGCACTTGCAAATGAGTCTCTGGGTCATTGCAGCAAAAGAGAGAATGGAATTCACTCACCTCAGTAATGAGGAGACAAGTCATCCCCAAAAGAGAGTAGCAGCTACCTGGCTGGCCATTTTATTTTTATATAATTATAATTATACAAGTTATTCATTAGATGGTAGTGACAAATTCTGAACAATTTCAGAGATTACAGATGTGCAAAATATCTTGAAAGGTTAAGGCAGAAATAAAACCTCAGGATTTTTCTGTGCCTCTCTAAGCATTATTTTTTTTTAAATGGAATCAATTCTAAATTTTGATCATTAATTTTATTGTTATTCTCTCTTTCAGTTTTTTTTGACACAGAATATAGAACTTGAGATCTCCCAGTTAGCASGGAATGCAGGAGACATTTGGAATGAGAACAAATAACTCTGAAAAGCAGYATATAAGAGGAGACTTATAAATGAACAGAGCAGGAAAGAAAATACCCAGTTGACAGCAGCTTTGATCTTGTAAGTCCTATGGCAGCAAAACTTCCTGGCCCTTCCCCTGTAATGTCTTTTGACTATCTATTTCTGTAAAAGACTGGTTTCAATCATGGTTCAGACACTGATGGCAATACACTAAGTGCTGTCTGGCTTGTGGTACAGATTTCATCTGCTTTGTATCGTCAGGATAAAGTTAAGGTGGCAAAACAATCACTCACTTGCAGAAACTGTATACAGTCAACTGTTAAGTGATGTATGTGTACATAGATGTACAGACACCACTGATTAATGGTAGAACACCACAGTTCCTTATAACCCCTCCCTAGGACCTATAGCACTGAAAAAACACAGCTGGAGTAGCAGAGGACAAGCTGTGTCTGTTCTGTGATGCCATCTGTTTTCTCCCAGTTGTTGGTCTAACAAGTGGTCTTAGGGGTAAAGTGAACAGTACCCAGTACACAGCCACCCTGGTACTGGAAGGAACTGCAGAAGCAGTCACACTGAGAACAGCCAACAGCCAAAATAACGACTCTCAAAGAGCAAATGGCAATTCTTTCCACAAATGAATCRACATTGGTTTTGCTCTCAGCACAAATCCTTAACTGTAACTTATAGAGAAAAACAGTTTTCTTTATCTTTCCCTCAGCAATTGTTCATTAGGGAACACAGAGCAACTTGAAGTTCTCTTCATGTCTCAGGTTTTCATGTAGAAATTTTAGACCCATTAGCACAGTGCACATGCAACAATGGACTATAGCAGTTGTGGTCAAGTTCCAATATGCAAATCCTGAAGAGATGAATATTCTCCTATCAGCAGCTCATAATGTAACTAACAAATTGGCACAACCATTTCATCTTTTGCTGTTTGCAAGGAGTTAAACTGATACCCCTTATCACCCTATAGCATAAGCATTTATGGTAAGGTTAACTAACAAGAAACAGATCTCTTTGCATCTTGCTGAAGATTACTGTATGTACCTTTTAGTTATCTCAGTGGGAGATGCAGCAAGGGCATAAAAAGGATTAACATGTTATAGTCAATCTCCTCAAAACAGATTGAAGGAGATGGTCTAGTCCTCATAATTTCTAGCCCAATGTCTTG
>NW_026623489.1:100062-245939 GCF_030028575.1 Malurus melanocephalus | reverse complement strand
TTGGAAATTTTTTGTATTCGGATATTATTTTGTATTTTTTGTAAGTGGTAATAATCAACTGCTATTAAACCTAATTTATTTATTATTAAGCCTCAAACAAGATACATTCAAGCAGAACAATCAAAATTATTTCAACTACACTTACAGCACGGGAAGTGGTTAGTCTTTTTCTTTTCATTTTGTATTAAATGTCAAGAAATATCTATTGTATTAACAAGCAGGCAAGAGCTAGATTTTTTTTGTTCTCCAGACCTCAAGGGGAAAATGAGAATACTCCTAAGAACATGTACTAGAGCATGCACTTACTGTGAATGTGATTTGAGGTTATTTAGGCATGCCTGYGTGCATTAGGGTCACACCTTGAAGCGGAAAACTGCATTTTGTTGGGCCTTGCACTGTAGGCAGCAGATTGTGAGAGATGGAGAAAGCTTGCACAAAGTTAAGCAGCAGGTCAGAGGCAGCACCAAACTCACAACTCATCTGTCTCATATTGCAGCTTCTCTTACTGGAYAGCATGGCCTTCTACCATTTGTCCCCAGCAGGGATTAAGTTACAAACMTTTAACCCAGACAGACAGCTAAGGGTAGTCAAGCCTTTAGGACAGCAGTCAAGGCCTAAGTAGCATTGATCAGGAAAAGATAATCTATTTCTTTTTTGCATCAAGGTCTTAATATTTTCTCCCCAGTTTTGATGCCTGAAGTCCATTACAGTCCTGATGATGCATTTGATGARCCTTTTTGACCATAACAAATGAAAATTCAAAATAAGATTCTTGGTGTATTTGATTAACTTAGGTGGAGTAAGAAAGAGAAGTGGGGCAGAAAGACCAAGAATATGCATTTTAAGAGTCACAAAGTATTGTCATGGGGGAAATTATCTTACGGCRTTTAGATGAAACCACAGCACTTGGGTCCTATTTATGGTTTGTTCTGACACTTTCTTGCACTACAAAAAAATATTACGTAAGTATAAAAACGTTGACAGAAAGACCAGATTTATCTCTAGACTGAAATGTTTGGTCTCTGAAGTAACAATCACCAGAGTACCCACAGCCTCAGGCCGCCTTGCCTCCAACAGCCACCCCCATCCAGCAGCTCCCACACAGTGTGGGGAGCAGCGGGGCTGTGGAGACGACAAATTATGCTTGCAGATGATGCTAGGGACATGTGTGAAGAAACTCTCAGGACATGAGGATAAAAAAAAAAAAACGGGAACCAAGACTTACCAGTGTGTGTTTCCTGGCTGTGGCTACTGCAGCAGGGCAGCTGTGCGCCCAGCTCCACAGGATGGCTGCCGCCGCCTCAGGGTGTGCCCACCATGGACGGGCTCCCTCTCCTCACAGGTGCTTTTGCTTTTTGTGAGGGGCAGCCAAGCTCCCTCTCCTCACAGGTGCTTTTGCAGCCACACTGAGGGGCAGCCAAGCTCCCTCTCCTCACAGGTGCTTTTGCTTTTTGTGAGGGGCAGCCAAGCTCCCTCTCCTCACAGGTGCTTTTGCAGCCACACTGAGGGGCAGCCAAGCTCTCTGTCCTCACAGATGATTTTCCAGCCTCACTGAGGGGCAGCCAAGCTCCCTCTCCTCACAGGTGCTTTTGCAGCCACATGGAGGAGCAGCCAAGCTCCCTCTCCTCACAGGTGCTTTTGCAGCCACACTGAGGGGCAGCCAAGCTCCCTCTCCTCACAGGTGCTTTTGCTTTTTGTGAGGGGCAGCCAAGCTCCCTCTCCTCACAGGTACTTTTGCAGCCAAGCTCTCTCTCCTCATGGTCTCTCTCAGTTCCCTCAGCACACCCCCACCCTGTTGCGAGGCTGAAAGAGCTCACCCTCAGCACACCCCCACGCCACAAAGAGCTCCCCAGCTCATGCTTCACCCCATGCACAGGTAATCTCCCCCTCATTTACCCTCACTAGTGTTAGGAAAATTAATTCACAAGCACTAGAGGTTTATGTCTAAAAAGGAGACAGAGGAATCTCGCAACTTTATTCATGAATAAAGGGAGAGGTCATGGGCATTTCTCATGGGGTCTCTCAAATTCATAGAGGATGCAGCCTCCTTTTATCTTAATTTCTCGGCCACGGTTCCCTCTTTCTTTTCCTATTGGCTGAGGTACTTGAAAGTTACAGGCTCCCTGAAATGAAATTCCTGATGAAACCCCCCTTCTATCATAAATTGCTCCCTTTCAACATACATCTCTGTGTCTCTGCTCAGGTAGTCTATTAACATAGACTGGGGTAAGCCAATCAGCAGAATTCCTACGTAAATCTTTCCTATTGTTTCTTTCTATGTCCCAATATCAGCCTTATCTCACCCCACAGTCAGAGTTTGTTTGTAAAGACACTACCTTCTCATTCCTTTCACTAGCAACCAGCTTTGTGGTTTGTTTTTTTTTAATGTACTTCAGCATCACTCACATAAGCAGGTATGGCATTTCCCTCACACCACGTATCTTAAGCTGTTTGCTCACCTACCCCAATCTGATGCTCCACTGCCAATTGCTCAAGGCAACAGCATTGGGAAGAGGCATGGGAAGGAGCCCGGGGGTGTGCAGAGCTTTCAGCTCACCCATCCTACTCCAAAACTCGCAATTCCAGAACTCTCAGTATCCAAGAACACACTCACAGAAAACCTGGAGCCCAGGAGCACTCCCAAGCGCCTTTTTTTAAAGAGACACCAYGCAGCAACGTAAAAAGGCTGTTTGGGTACACATCTTAAATTACTACATCTCCTGGAAAAGTTTTCCTCAGTCCCAGTTCAGAACTCCAGAAATACAGGCTGTCTGTAGCTTTCTGATTTCACCACGGTGATCCTCTAGCTGACCATTCCCCTAACAGAATTTTATGCTTTTTTAGGCCTTACCTGTTTCCTCAGTGTCGTCTTTTCTGACCCTAGGAGAAACCCCTGTGCCTGCCAACTCCCTTGTTACAACTTCAAAAAGATTTAGAAAAAATACAGGGGAAAATGAAAGTTGGCAGAGGTTCAAGAATATAGCTTAAGTAGCAATATTTTGGGACACTAAACGGTAGCAAATTACCATAAGAGTCATCAGATATCACAAATGCAACTATCTTCTGGAATTAAAAATAGTAAAATATTTACCAGACAAAGAAAATAAATATCATTGGCCATAGTGACTGGAAAAGTCCCACAGGAGTCAAAACAACTTTATTTATCTATTATTAACCAAGATTTAAAATTTCTGAAAGACACATGCCCTAGGTACTTTTAAATAATTTACAAAATGCCAGTTTTAAGTGCATTATTAATTATACTCTTGTTCAGATGCCTCCTGAAAAATGCCAAGAAGAGAAATCTGTTCAGGAAAGAGAACAAAAAGTGCAGAAAGGCAAAGAGAGGAGTGAAGAGGAGGAAGGAACAAGAGCAGAAATGGAAAAAGAAAGAGCAGTAGGAACAAATGGAAAAGGTGAAGGCAGATCTGGAAAAGTAAAAACAGAGGAGCATAGAGGACATGGCTAGTGAGGATAATGTTCTCAACTGAAGAGGGGACAAAAGAATCATGACAGAACTGTTGTTGTCTTTGCTTTTCTTCTGCAAGCCAGGCACATGAATCCACACCTATCAACATTTCAGCATGAAAAACCATAGGTAAGAACAAAGCATCATCTAATATAACAGAAGATTAACAACACGGAGTCTGAAGGAGCCAGCAAACTGGTCCAGCACTCCCGGGCAAATTCCAAACTCRAGTATAACAACACAAACCTTTTAATCTGAAATATGTGCATAGATAAAGTTCCATCTTTTAGCAGCATATTAGATGTTTTCCTAAGCTTAGTATTGCATATATATGCCTACTACATTAACTTCATTGTTTTAGTTTTTTCTAATACTTTGATTCATACATCATTACTCTGAATTTTGACTTTTCCAAGTCTTTGGTTCATTGCTGATACTGATTTTATAGTATCAACAAAGTCATTAAACAAATTTAGGTCTTCAACCTAATGTACCTGGTTTACAGCGAGTTCATGAAGATGATATTCCACACTTCACACATAACACTAAATCCATTACTGAGCATTTTCCATGACAAAAACCTCAGCATGGTTATAACTACACGGTTACAGAGATCTCATAGCAATGTAGGTTACTCCTTAATGATATAAGCATTTCATACTTAAAAAAAAAAAAAAAAAAAAAAAAAAAAAAAAAAAAAAAAAAAAAAAAAAAAAAAAAAGGGCATAATTAAGAGCACTTTTGCTCTTTACCTCTGCTGACATAATTTAAGACAAAAAAAAACCAAAACCACAACCAAATCCCACAAAAAATCCCCCACCAAATGCTTGAGGCAAAGTTCTGGGAAACCCATAAGTATCAATAACAAGCTCCGGTGCAATATAATTATCGCATTTCTATTCATCTTTTGAAATGTTCTGCTTACACAAAGCAGTGCATTTAACACCATCTCCTTGCTTCGCGTCCGTTTGGTACTTTTTCATTTCCCGGGGAGAACAGCGAACTCTTCGGGTGATCTCAAGGAGCTGCAGCCTACCTAGAAACACTTGAACGCACTGCAGAGCATTCCCGGGAAAACAGGCATCTCCCAAGAACCCSATTAGTAGAAGTAATATGTTTTAATTAGATATGTGAAAAGGAAAAATCTGACTTATAAAATATTTTTTTTTTAAATTAGTGCCATGCTTGCCTMATTTTATTTCAGGGAAAGCAAACATGCATTCAAGTCAAGCTGCTGGATTGAGAACACCAAGATGACTGGAAAATATCTTGAACTACACACAGTGGAAAAGACCTTTGATTTTATTTTCCTTAACTTCCCATTCCAAAAATAAGGAGAATATTCCTTTGCTTCATGAACCTCCTTGACTTCCTTTGATCCTCCTTACTCTCAGTGTGAATCCTCCAGCAAAAAAATCCCATTTTACTGTGATTCTATTTACATTTAAATGTCAGCCAAGGCTTTCCATTGCCTCTTTTGTTGCATAGCCTGGGTTCTTGTTCTGGCTTTGTATTCTTGTTACATGAAGATGCATTCCAATCTTTTCTTCCAGCTCTTACTTACTGAACTTCCCCAACTGTTCTGCTGCTCTCCTCAATCCCTTGTCTCCAAAGCTTTGTTCCATGTGAACCACATACCTGTATACCATACTTGTCATGTCCTTCTCAAGAGCACACATGTGAAGTGTGTATGTAACTGAGGGTTTGGCCCCCTTACAGATAGTGTCAAGCAAAGTAGACAGAATTTTTTTTTCAATATTAATTTGCAGAATCAACCAGACATATGCTASATATCACTGATTAGCAACCATTCTCTCTTTATTCTCAATTCTCTTCCCTTTGCTTTTGGCAAGCTGTTGAGCTCCTTGGGCTAGGATCTGCTCTTCTGGTGAGAATGCTCAGCAAACCCAAGGTTGCTATAGCAATTAATAATCATTTACATTTTAGTTTACAGAAACAGAAACTAGAAGAGTGGAGGTGCCATGAGGAGGAGGTGGCAGCAAAGAAGTCACAATTAGAGAAAACAGCACAAGAACATATTTGGCAGCAGCAGCRGGATTATTGCAGGAAGCTTCTGTAGTTCCAGAAGAAGCAACAGCTAGAGGAACATGGAACAGCAGATGGTCTATAGAAAGACTAATGCTTACTTTAGCAGCAGACAGCTCATCAGAATGGCTGATTTCTGGTAAAGCCATAGACAGCCTGTGCGCCTGCCTTGAAATTCCTGTGACTCTACATCCCAAACTTGCAGTACTCAGCTGCTCCTCTGCTAAATAGACATGGTAACAATAGTCTTCTCTACCACAGTCTCTGGAGCYTGAAAAAAGCCACAGTCTAGCTATGATGCAACTGTGCAAGAACAACATTCATGCTACATCTGATTGTTTTCATATCTTCTCTGAAAGCCCAACTCCCAGTTATCTACACAGTTAGAGATTCTCTTTCTAACAAATAGCTGCAGAGAAAGACTTCAACAGAAGTCCAATTACAATTTAAGAAATATTCATGTGAGACAATGTTAAATACTTGTCAGTATTACAACAGTATTTTCTTTTTATCTGTATCAATTGAAAAAGTAATTACCTAAATGGAAAGTATATAAGCAACTAATAGTTGTTGGTGATGTTTTTAAGAGGCACAAAAATGCAGACAAAAAGGAGCAATGGTTAGAGGAGGAGTGCCAGGAGCTGGCTGACATGGCAGTAGAATACCTGGAACTGCAAGGAAAAAACTACAAGAAGACAACATGTAAGTCTGAGAAGACATGAAGAAAGATGCTAYGCTAGTTCTAGAGGAAGTCAAAATACAAGCACAGCTTTTAAATTAAATCAGATATGTAGCTATTAATCAAAGAGTGAAGTTAGGTTTTTTTTCCTCAGTAATAACAATGTATCTTTACACTTAGTGCCTGCCTATACAAAAATACCTCTGTACAGGAGCTCCATCAGTGTAGTTAACACTGGAGAGCACGACTGGTATGTCAGGAGTTAAACTGCCTTCAATTCCAGTCCCAAGACACAATGCTTCTCTTTTACTATTTARCCAGTTTTCCAGTGTTTCCCCAAATTGCATTAGCAATTCACATACACCTGTATTCTCTTAATTATTTTAGTGTTTATAACATATTCCAGAAAGAAGCCCAACTGGATTTCCCCGAACACCGGAAATTATGATTACCTTTACATAATCCATCAGAGCAGTTTCCACAGCATGTTTCCAGAACTTCCTACTGCATCTCAGAACACAGGAACTAGGAGGCTGCATAGCACATAYTAAAACATTGTAAATTGTGTAACAGGCCTTCCAGGTCAAATTTGGCACCACAAAGCAGTGCCAGGGATAAGAGGSCAAGTAGTAACTGCAGTTCAGCAGCAGTTAGTACCTACCACTTGCTTTACTCTTACTGCTGTGACAGGAGGACATTAGCTCACAAGAAGGTATCAGCACAAGCCAGCATGCTCTTCCATAATCTATTCCAAACCTTGCTGACAGACAACTCCCAGGGAAGCCCTGGCTCCTGCCTGGGGCTCAGTGCTACCGAAGGTACCATATGCACAATGGCAAAATCAAACAAAGTGCCAGTGCACCAGCAATGAGCTCACCAAGTGTGTATGTRTCAAGTCAATGCACCAGCTTTCGAGCTCCAGAAGGAATTCTGTCCTGCATCCACTTTATAAACACTGCTTGGAGGAAAAGAACAAATCTGGAACCACCTCAGCAGTTCCAAGGTACATGACTAATGGAAGCTATGACTAGAACACACTGAACACGTTCCTCATCCACAGGTGTTTTCTCATGTTCACCTGTGTGAAAAGCTAGGCCTTAAAGCACTATTAAAGAGTAAATAAATGCCTGGTGCTAGAAATGAGTGATTGCAAAGAGCTTATTCAGCTGCAATCCCATTCAAGGATCCAGTCTGGCTCAAGAGAGACCTTTTGGCACAGCTGCTATCCATTCACAAATTTATTTTCATAGACTGCAACAGCACTAGTCTTTGTAGACATCCTACTGACAGAAAGTAAAAGYATCTGTGTTTGATCAGCCAGTAGAAATTAATCCAGACAGACCTCCCAAGGTGCCAGAATACAGATTTCTTTGGTCCTATCTGTGTTAAGAGACAAAACAATGAAATTAGCAGGTTACAAAAAGGTATGAAGACCTCAGTGCTGACTTCTGCCAGGACTTCKGAGGAATCCTCCAAAACAATAAATTGCAATAAACATGCTCCTGTAAGAAGAGGCTAGATTTCAGATTCAGCAATAAATTACTGARGAGAAACCGTAGCAAGGGGAAGTTCTTATCTTCCTTATAAATCAGTTTTTTTTATTGCTTCTCTAATATTTTCTAGCTAAGTGTAACACTTGTAGATTCAATTCAAATTGTAGTTSCTGCAGAGTCTCCTGTGAAGAAGASTAATGAATTTTTGCAGTCTCTAAATTGAATCTGAACTTCATTAGGTATGCATTAAGTACTTGTTCTAAAAGCAAACCAAAATCAGTTTAAACCACTTTCAGCACAATTCCTACTGATYTCTGTATAGTGCTTCAGAGCTTGATTTTCTCATTTAAGAAAATTTACCTGAAATGGYAGTAATTCAAGTGTGCATACAGAAGATGCACAGCACGGGTCAACACAAATATTTTAATACTGTATTCTCAACTATAATTTCCATTTAAATTAGGAAAAGAGAAAACCTAGTAAACAATTGTAGTGATTCTAAAATAATACAYGGGCAGTCAAAATTTGTGTCAGAATTCATGTTTTAGCATTATCTAAAGTATTAACTGAAATCCAAATCCTGCCAACACATTTATGCATTTAAATTCAAAAAACCCTAATTTTATCGAACTGGTGGTCATGCAGACATATGTAGACTTAAGAGAATACACATATCCTTTAGGCACAGGAGCTYTGAGAAAAGTTGTTAAGACTGACAGTTTTGTAAAATGCTTTTCAATAAAGCTTTTATAGATCACTATCATGAACATGAAATAGTCACAATTCAAAATAAAGTATTGGCTTCCACCTTCTATTTCATAACTCAGTGGATATGGGTTTATTCTCCCAACACTTCTTTTTTAAGCACTTAAAACCAACCTTTCTCTAATATACAAGGAARCAAAGACAGAAAAATTGCAGGAGGAAAAAAGATTTTCCTGTTTTTTGTCCAACATACAAAATCCAACCTTATTTCCAGTCATAGCCTTCAAAACTGTGTTTTAAAACTTCCACTCCAGACCACCTTATCAGAAAGAAATTCTTTGAAAAGAACTAGCTCTTAAAAATAAAAAAAAAACCAAAACCAAAAACCAAAAAACACAACAAACCAACAACAAACAAAAATGCAGGTTTTATTTCAGTCTGTAATTTCCAAGAATGAACGTTTTTGAAAAGGGTACTAGTGCATCTGTGTGGGACATGTGTCTTCTCACTTTGCACAGAGCACTCAATATTAATCTTGGAGGCAGAGGACAGTTTYCCCATCATTACTGTTCTATCACCAAAGACATGACTTTACACCAGCAGCTGTGCTAAGACTCTTTGAGGCTTTACAAKTCTGAAAAAGAGGTCAAATCAGTTTGTCACTGGTTCCACATCCACTCTATAAAGAGATATATTTTAGGACAAGGTTGCAGAACGGAAAGGGATCTTCGCATTGAGCTTCATCCTACTGAAGCTGCATTTTGTAGAAAACCCTCCTCCACAGTCTCCAGAGAACCAAATGCAGTTCTTCAGCTAGAAAGCTGATATAAATGAGCATATAAAAAGTGATTTGGAAGAGGAAAGTGAGCAGCTAGAAGCAAAGTCAGGGCAGCAACTAGAGTACTAGCATCAAACCCYAGGGATCTGGATTCAGCTCTCAGCTCCACTTTCAGCTTCCACACTCACCCCAGTGAGCTGCACCCCAGTTCCTAGTTTGCAGAAGTGATAATGGGAACTTGCCTACAAAAAAGAGCATTATAYAAATTTTTATTAAAAGATTATGTGCTAATAATCACAAGGCTGTTTTATTTCTGGTTTTCTGAAGCAAATGTATTTACTATTTAAAGAAAAGCAATAGGAGGTAAGTGTAGAGAAGCCATGTTGTTCTACGTTATGGTAGCAATCCCTCTTCCCTTAAGAAGTGAATTACATAAAATACTTTAAGAAAACCCCATATTCCAAGATTATAAACAAAAATTTTGATCTTTAAGTAATTGCTTAGTGCAACTATGTATATAAAAGTATTACTAAATCAGGATCAGGACAACCACAAACATGAAAGAAAATGAATGTCTAGCTTTACAGCAAATGCCATTAAAAAACAGTACTCAAACACTGCTATTTTTATCAAGTATGCCAGYGTTTAAAGGTGTCTAACTGAAGCTGGCATTTATACAGAACTTGATTTACCAAAGAAATCCTATTTATCTGCAAAAAWGCTGAAGCAGGGAAAGTACAACTATCTTCTCTTCACACTACTCTGCCCATCATCTCCCACCTCAGCTTTCAYATCCAGTAACAAGTTCTCAAACTGACCATTTATAACCTACAAGTAGCTGGAACACATAGACCCTCATAATGATGTCCCATGAACTGTCATGAAACTTCCATGTCATCCATCACAGATTATTTAATTGTACTGTAACATATGAAATGGAGACATTAAAAAAAAAGCCATCTTTATTTACTTTCAAATTGCATTTTCAGTTTAAATTCTGTGCATGAAGTGATGATTTGTGTAAATGTATGTGAATATACTCTAGCAAGAAACACAGCAGCTAGTAGTCTCTAAGTCACCTGCAAAACAAGCAGATCAACTATTTTACTAGGGAAAGTAGAAACAAAAATCTTTTTTTATGAGGTATATTTACAGAGCACAATTTTTCTCTGGCTTCAACTTATAATCACTGGAAAAGCATGCCCTAGTTATAACTTCTAATGGTTTTGCTCATTTCCAAACATTTGAAAAGAAAATGCAAGTTGTTTATAAAATTGTTTTTCTGGTTTATTTTGAATGAAGCTGGTACAGACAATGTCCATTCAAAACCCACGTCCCAGGCCAAAAGGTACAAACAAGAGTGTCAAAGTAACACCAGTTGGCTGCTGTGAACATTCTTGCATGGATACCTGCRTGTACTAATTGCTCTATGAGGTTAAAATGCTTCTGGGCTCTTCTGGTAAGATTTAAAAATCATTAGGGTTTCAATTTTGTCTTCAGCAAAGCCATCTCTGGAGCAAGGAATGGATGACAACAGTTCTAGCTTTTCCACTTCCAACACGGCTATCTTCTTTGTTGGGCCATCAGCACAATTTAAGCAAAATAGCTCTGAGTTATGGATACACAACTTCTCCACRGTTTAGTTCTCTGAAAAACTTCATCTCGCACTGAAAGTTATAGTCCAGGAGTGAGACAGTCACACATCAAAACTTCAGGGCAGATATGGAAGTCATTAAGAACACTCGCCCACCTGGCAGATCTTACAGCCTTCGTGCCTGAAATGCACGAACCCAGTGAACATACAAATGCATGTGAGTACATGTATTCCTAAAGGGGAGAGCAGAAGGGAAGAGGGGAGCAAGGTTGCAGCTGGATCACAGAAGTTCAGCACAATGAAAACAGAAACAATAGTGTATAATGAGCACGAGAATTCAAAATACTAGACGCTTGAAAGTAAACTCYCAGAGATGGGGTGCCAGTTTCAGTGTTGAACACCACATTACAAAAGAACTATTATTTAAAAATAAAAAAGGATTAAGGGGGAAGAAAAACAGAAGGATCTAAACTGTTGAGTGACCCCCCGTCTGTTCCTGATAAACTTCAATCACATCTTCCTCCTCCATCCCCAGCTGTGAGAACAGAGAAAAACAGCAAATTATTGTTATACATCTGGTGTGATGAAATCAGAGCAGGTCCTAGACAATTTATACAATGCTTTGTTYCTCTGTCCCATCATAATTCATCAAAGGGGTGAAAAAAGTTTCAGTCACCATCTCACTAGACAACACTCATGATTTTTAGTCCTTTTTCTTCAGACTTAGGTATGTGAGTCAAAGCAAAAGCCTTATAGCAAAAACCCACTTGTGGAGCAGACACATCACCCTGGAAGTTGCTGGCTTTACCCTTCTCCGAACCCCCTTTTTAGGGGGAACAGGGACATCCCCAACATCCTCGTGAACCCATCAGCTGTAGAGCCACGTGAATTGTATACACTATAGTGCACTTCCAGCTCACAATACAGCTTAACACCTACAGCTTGCAACTCAAAACCTGTTTACAACTATTCTCTCAGAGACAGCAACTTGCTCAATTTCACAGTCAACAAGTTWGTTTGATTTTTCAGAAGGTCACTATTATGAGTGTTTCTTCCTGCTTTTTCGTAACAATTGGTGGAAGTCACTGGACAGAAAGACTGTTTTCTGTTTGTTTACACTTTGATCTACTAAATGTGAACTAAATACATATTTATTCCAAAGTCATACTGAARTTCAAGCTTAACAACTGGAAGGTTCCCTTCGTGTTTCCCCACCCCAGTAAGCAGTGACTACACCTCTTTCATGAGGCATTGCATATGGAGGTCCAGTCTCTTTCCAAACTGCTTATCTGCCTTACTGAAAATCCTAGTCAGAYTGTATTTCTAGAAACTCACCTCCTTGGGGGTATGATTATCAGTAATTCTCTGACCCTCAAAGAGAAACCTGAGTGAATTCATTGGAACACCCTAAAAAAAGAAACAGARGTATAAGAAAAACTCAGTTTATTTAATCTTGTATGGATTTACAACATTTTAAATAAAAACAACACATGAAAGTCATAAAACAGTGYTCCCATTACACAAGGAGCTCAGCTATTCTGTTGCACTTATGAAGACTGCAAAGAAGTGACTCAAAAACCATGATAGTGCCAAGATGCGTGTGTAATCCTAGAGGCTCAGTAGAGCTCTAGCTTAATAACTTGGAAGTTTCCCTAGCTTTTTTAACATGTCTTTATTTATAAATGAAGTATTGACTATAGCCTCTATCCCAGGACATCATTACACACATATTTTTCTGAATGCATATCAGCCTTATTTAAAGATCCAAAAACAAAAGGAGGAACATGATGTTTACTTCATGAATCCTACCCTTGCTTTCCTGACCTTCTATGGCTATAGGAAGGAATTGCAACCTTTATCATTATCAATTCTGCAAATGCTCAGCACTGGAAACAAGAAAGAGCAGAGCTGAGGGGAAGAAATAGCAACAGCATTTAAACAAGGAGAAGCAAACACCCCAAAGATAAATAGAGTTAAGTTAAAGTGTGTCTGTTGCACAATGTGCCCATGTTCTGGTAGAATGTCATACTTCACATCAACAGATAAGGCAAACACCTCATCTTTCCCTTGTCTTTCAAGTTATSAGCAAAACAAACTCATGTGAAATATGACACAGTTTGTGCATCCATTAGCTCTCAAATACTGCTTGCAAATAACTAGGTAGAAAATTTTCCAGCTAAGGACAAGATTTTCACACTGTTTCAACAATCCCTCTGGCCAATGTGGAAGAAATGTTCATGGTCCCTTTATCAGAAAAAGGCTACTTGACACCAAAAACTGCATTGATTGCTGCTGAAGGAAGTCATACACCTTGCAGAATTCAGCCCAGGACATACAGGTGTATTCACTCAAACAATTATTTCTTTCTTAAAGAGAGAATSCCACACATGCATTTTCATTAGTCAGTAAGACTGCTGCATGAATTATTTCTAAGGTGTTTTTTTTTAAATTCCAAGTTTTTAAAATTAATCATAATTTTAATAATTTGGATTTGGCTACAAACATATCTGGTGTTTGATCTTTTCTTTCCTCCTACTCCAGAAAGATAGCAAAAAAGAACACATTCCATAAAAGAGCACTTCCAATGACAAGCTCAACTTGTCTCAAAGTATTAGGAAAAACGCCCCCAAAGTATTATCACTTATGATTATATCTCCTGAAGTGAACTCCAACACACTTATCCAAGAAAAGACCACACAAGGTATCTATCCCCAAAGCTGAGGGCAAACTAGGCCAGGGCTTCTGGAAATAGCAGCTGTGAATCCACAATATGTGCCACAGAATCTGGAAGTGAAGCTRTATTTCTGTTCTGTAGCAGTTGTTACTATTTACCTACACCCACAATTAATATTGTAGATTTCTTTAATTTAGGGTATAATAGCYAATGATCCTCGATTACCTTATTAATGGCTGTAGCAATGCTTAAGGCCACCTTCATGCTAAGGTGAAGTATTCTACAGCTTTTGTAGAAAGTGAATTTTGTTTGGAAACAACTATAGTTAAAGTAACTATAAGTGCATACTTTGGCATTTCAAAACAAATTCTGTGTCTTCTGAGCAGCCACTACATATTTTCAAACAGTGGTTTTAACTTACTACAAACTTCACAATGACCTTATATAGGAATACTTTTACTTGTCAAAAGAAATTAGGAGATCCATTATATTTGTACCATTAGACACCTCAAAAGTCTTTATGTGAAAGAACAGTGAAAAAAGTGGTTTGGGGTTTATTTTCTTTTTAAAGAATATCATTGTTCCACAAACCTGTCTTTGACAGTATGATTCTTTGAGTTTCTTGAGGTGTGTTGTCATTTTCACCTTGAAGTGAATTTCACTGCTGTCCTAAGAACAAAAAAGAAAAAAAAATTACTCTCCTTGTACTAACTGTYAACTTTAACTATGTTATTTTTAAGTGTTTCATAGAGAAAAATATTATACAAAACTTATGTGAAACATGAAATGTGGTTCAACCATCACCATGCATACCTTGGTGTATCATAGCATGATCCTCTAGGACGATTTATCATCACTAAATTTACTATGTACTTCCACAGGAAGCTCTTCTTCAAAAAACAGATGGCATACTATAGCCTTAGGCTCAACATGGAGGTTTTGGATTTAAAAGTAYTAAAACCCATATATTGTTCAGTCTGTGCTTCCATCTTTACCCAAGTAATCTACTTATGAAATACAAACACACATATGCAGGGGATTTCTGCTCTAAGATTCCTAAAGAGACAAGTTAAGGCTTGCACTTCAAAATATATACGAAACCTKGTTCAATTAGAGTAATTATCTAGAAGTTAGGATACAGGCAGACTTGGCAACACAACACTGACCTAAGGACAAATCTTAGGTTCCATTATTCTGTAGTCCTTCCTACCAACCGTAAGATACAAGTAGCTACAACTGTCAAAATCACTACAGATARAACAGATTGCAAGAGGTTCTGTGCAAAAGGCATGTGGGCCACTTTCAGCTTTTCAATGTGTTCTCGTAAGTGCTGATTAAAACTGCAAGAGGTAAGGTAGTTTCTGTTAGTCCTACTTTGAAGTCATCTGTTTCCACCCAAGTGCAGCAAACCATACTACTCCAACAAGCAATCAATCCTAGTCAACTCACCTCAGCTAGGGGTTCTTTGCACAAAAGGACCTCAAAATTCACATTCCAACACAGCCTGAATARAGACTTCTAATCCACCATTCATATGGCTGGTACATATACCAAGGCAGCCAACAGAATCCTTTTCCTATCCCTGAAAAAGAAAGCTGGCCTCATGCCTATGGTACTACACAAACTTTGAAGAYCTGAATTTATCAAGTTTGCCACTTATTTCATTGATACCCTTGGATAAATTAATCCCTCAGTGCATCAAAAAAAGCACACCAGAGTATACTAACACACATTACCAGCAACWGGAAGTAGTTTATGGCAGGGGAGGATCAACACCAAAGAACTTAAGTATCAACTTCCATTTGGTCATTTCTACCATGCAAAAAGTCACACCTCTACGAAATGTCAATAACCAATTATGTAAAAAACTCACCTGCCCAATGACTTTGAGTTTAATGTACTCCCCTTCTTTCTTATCTCCTAAGTCCTCAGCTGAAGGCTTTGCTTCCTGCAAGAAAAACATWAAAAAACCCTGATCAGTCCAACACTTCATTATTTTCACTGGACAGTATGGCAGCTGTCAACCTCTTTATTGCATGAAATGAGACTACTCAAGGTGTCTTCTTTCTTTCTTTCTTTGTGTGTGCACAAAAACAACAGCAACATAGTATTAAGAAAGGTTGTTTGTTTACCTGTGAAAAGTTTAATGAGAGAGAAGAAGCACTGTAAAGAAGATAAGAGATGAGAGAAGAATCTTTYGGAAATAGATGACATACAAAAACAAGAAGTATGATTTTATACCTCTAATGCCTAGACAACAAACTGCAAAAAAGAAGCACAAGGAGTGTACTAAGAGGCTCAGATATTTGAAAGGAAAAAGAACATTGTGAGGAGAGTAAACAGAACGCACTTGTGACACCCTATCAATTTAGAGAGTGAACCATGCAAACATTTTTCAATCCACTGCAAAGATAGTCCTCATTTTTGAAAGGATGGTCAGCTACCTTCTTTTCTATGACAACTAAAGAGCCTCCTCCTAACGTGTTTTAAGACCACAATACTAAAAAGTTTTAGAAGTTGCAGTTCCAAGCACTGCAGTGTTTTGATAGCTTTCCAGAATAAAAATTAAGTGTACAGAAAAGTTTGATTCAACAACTTGAGCACTAAAGCTCATCAAAAAGGCTTAAGTGTTATACACTCTAAGACATTAATTAAGGACATCAGAGTTTTYGTGTTACTGGTTGATAGATGAAACAAGTGAGAAATCAGGTACTATCAACCCCATTCCTTGCCTGCCACTACGTATCCTGAATCAGGCCTTTAGTTATGTTCCATGCAGCATAAAGGGATTTTACACAGACATTGGGTCTAGATGGTGCTCAATGAAGTTCCCAAGCAGAAATACAGATACCCTACTGATTGTGTTTCAAAACTTCTTTTATATTTTCCTGCTTAACATAGTAGACAGCCTGTGGTAGGCACCTGTACATATTTTTTTCTCCCACTGCTGAAGTTAACTTCTGGCTGAATGTACAGAAATATCCTTTGTAGGGTTGGACTTGACATTCCGGATCAAGTGCCAAAAACACATACTAACCTTCTTTATTAAGTCCATCCAGATAAGTCTCTATCCCGAGATTAAAACCTTTTTAAGGTGTCCGTCCCCTGTCCCCCCATCCCCCCCACTTAAAGAGGTTAAATACACACTTCTTTGAATGTTAGAAGTTGAGGGAAGGGCATGGGGAAAATCTGCAAACCTTTCCCATCTGTACTCAGTCTGGAGTAGTCTTGGTTTGAAGTAAAGAAAGAGAGGAAGTGTTCTTTCTATCTGTTTGACTCACGGCCTCAACCCAGATCAATCCAATTTCTACAATGGAAGAAAGTATGAGCCAGAGACTCCACCTGGTTTAAATACCTTTTTGTTTTTTTAAATACCTATCCAGGCACAACCTTAACTGCTGGGAYTGATTCATAACCCTTCAAGCTGAATACCAAAAACTGAACCCAAGCTATCAAGAAACCTGACACACTCAAGCTTTCAAGCAAGTCACCCCAGAAGCATGAAAGGAGTCATCATGGGTACCACAGTCAGATCAACTGTGTTCCATACCAAAGTTTTCCCTAACATATTTGGACTCCAAGCTCCTGGGATCACTGGAAATACGCTGGTGTTCACTCCTGACCAGAAAGGAAGAAAAACAAGYACCTGCAACTTGTTCTGATAACTTGCACAAACAGCACTTTTAACRTCTACATGCAGGAACCTCTTGAAATCAGAGCAGGATTCAGATCTCTACCGATCTGAAGTCTGTGACTTCAAAACTAGCTCCTATTTCACTATTACTGAGAGAATTTGTAGGAACACTCTGTCCCTTTGTATGACATTTCAGGTCAGTCACTATCTAAATTTACTTTACAAATTGYRTGACAGCATATTATCCCAGCAGTARAGGTGTTTGTAGTAGCTACAGAGTTCTGTGCATTGTAACAGATATACCCACTTAGGTTTCCAAACCAAGCATCCTGTACACGGTGTTACTAATTATCATTGTTACTATAACAGTGCCTCTGGCCAATATGAGTGATAAAATTATGATTCATATTTGATTCTTACCCTCAAGGAAAGAGGGCTCTAGTATTAAAAACAAATAGGAGAAGCAGCAAACAGTAGAATAAGCAGAGGGAACTGAAGTCTTCAAACTATAAAGATGGACGTTTGAAGCCCCACAAAATAAAAGGAAAGAAAGCTGTAGCTTCAGGAAAAGAGAAATAATATCAAATCAACATTGACAGTGCCAATAACAGAAGCTTAAAATAGGAGCAAAATATTTTACATCGGATACAAGACCCAGCAAGYCTGAAAACACTGTCTGCAGTTTGTCAGTTAACTATACTGCCATTCAATGCCAAATGGTAAAGGCAACAGAGACACTAAATAAAGAAAGCAAGGAGATTGCAAAGTTGTTAAAACTACAAACGTTCATTAACAAAACCTTGAATCAGCAATTTGCAAGCAAACCTCCAGACTTCTCCTCTGCCTGTGAAAAGAATGGGTAGCTCATGAAATAGAACATTAAGATCACCATTCAGAGAYCAGAAATACCATAACACTCCAATTTCTAACTTTTCATTAAAAGCCTAAGGTTTTAAAGGCTTCACTGCAGTTTTCCTAAAGAGCACAAAATAAGTGCTCCTAGCACTATCGCACATTTATATAATGACCCTAAAAAGCACACAAAGTTTCTTGGATGAAACACAGTGGTATTGCTATTGCAAATAACAAAAACAAAACACACACAAAACAAACATTGTGAGGCAACATATTGCAAGTTTACTCCCCCAATTTTCTGAAATGCTCAATGTCCAACCTTAAAACCTATACTCAGCATTTTACAGAAAAGAATCAACAAAACTAAAATTACTGAAGGAGTAGAAGTACAACATACTTCCTAAAAAAGCAAATAAACTTACATTTTTTATAGGAGTGGAAAAATGCATACAAACTATAGCATTCTTTATTAGCAGCACATGAACAGATAACATTTACATTCAAATAAAGCGAAACCAGCATAAGACACTGGAGGGGAGGGGAAAACAATCTGTGTTTTGTTTTGGTTTTTGCTTAGATACTACTAAGCAGCCATGTGGTTTTTTCAAGTCTGCCCTTCTTGCAAGCATTTTTACTTCTCATAAAAGTCAATTTCCCATTGAAAATAAAGAGAGTCAAGTATACTTTTTTTACTGTAAAGACAAGTCAAAATAATCATAACTGGTGACAAACGACACCTTCCTAATTCTAGGGCCAAAAGAACAACACTGTAAGAAATCTAAATTTTARGTAATCCAGTTATTCCTGTAGGATTGATAAACAGAGGAATGAGAYTTACAGTCCTGCACAACCTTACATTATCCTTTTATTTAAGCACCTGTTTAGTTCTTGTTGCACAGTCMCCCCAGAAGTGAATGACACAATATCTAACAATGTTTCACTTATCTATTAAAAACAAACAGCAGGATCCTTATTCACAGACCTCTAAGGTATATAGCCACAACAGGTTATCACATACATGGAATTTTTATATRCTTTCATGCAGATCCAAAGACAAAATATGTATGAGTTCTAGCAGAACTTGCCTGGAGAAGGAATTACCYAATGAAAGCTGCTATTTGTTAAAACACACCTTGGTTCACATACGCAGACAACTACAGAGCAGGTCATATGAACATATGTCTATAAAATCTAGTTCAGAATTTGCTGAGTTTTTTTTTCTTTAATGCAGTCACTTTCACGTATTTTACTAGAGGGGCAATGTGTCTTAGGGGAGGCAGCAATCGCTGTGCTGCAGCTGCCCTCTCCCCAGCACAGGCACAGACAACACCATCGTCACTGCATTGTGCTGGGGAGAAGAGCCGGGGGCGGGGAGACCACCACCGCACACAGCACTGGGTTCTTTACACCACCCATATATTCCCCAAAGCAGACACGGTATGCATTAAGCTTAGCCTTGTCTCTCGGGGCTTTTCATTTCCTGGCTAGCACTAGTACTATTCTCGACTTCACAGCACTACAAGTAACATTTGTAGGTAAAGACATTGTCGTGATCGTTACACTTTTAAAAAATCAAAGTTAGAAAACAGTGCCCTATGATGGCAACATAAAAAAATAAAGCAAAACAGAACACAAATTAAAACAGGAACGCTGCTTTTTTCACCAGCAGGTCACATAGCCTAAAACAATAGTTGTAAGCAAAGCAGAAACTGTATACACGCCAGGCCGAGCAAACCAGGAACTTGCGGTACAATAAACTATTTAAGTCCCCGGCTGAGAAGACAGAATTGACAAGGACATTAACGAGAATATTACAAGGAGCGAAGGCAGGACAGAGYCTTGATAAAGGACGGGGTGTTTAATACAAGCAAGGCTCAGCTAAGAAAGGAGGAGGAGGAGAAAACCAGTCTTTCGCATTCCTAGGRCGAACAGAGGACCTGGAAAACCTACCCTACTCCGCACAAAGCCCGCTCCGGCGGAAGAGCATCCTACCACACTCCCGACAAATGGAAAACGAAAGGAAACAACAGTTGTGCAAGACGGCTCACCCCTCGCTGCACTTCCCGGGTTTCCAGGGCCGGGGCTGCCCCGGGGGCGATCCCGCCCCGACCCCCGAGTATCCCTGCCTGGAGCCCGCCCGCGCTCTCGCCAAACACCCCGAAGGAAGAGGAAAGAGAGATTGAAATGAAGCGAGAGAAGGGCCCGAGCGTGGCCGAGGCCGGAGATCGGCATCCGCACACATTCCCCGAGGGGAACGTTTCTCCCGGCGCTCTCCGGGCGGCCCCGACTCCGCTCGCCCCGGGCCGGCGCTGCCCCGCGGAGAGTGCGGGCACAGGGGCGTAGGCAGCTCCTCCCGCGCCCCCGGGGCCACCGCGCCCGCCGTGCCGTGCCCCCGCGGCCGGGCCGGCCGCCCGTACCTGGTCAGACATGGCTCGGCCCCGTGTCGTGCGGCAGGCTCGGCTGGGCCCCTGCTGGCGCTTCGCTCCTTTCTCTGCCCGCAGCGCAAACACAGGGCCGCGGCACGGGCGGGATTTCCTGTGCGCCTGAGCTCACTTCCCGCCCGGGCTCCGCCCGCGGCCGCTCCCGCCGCTCCGCACGGCCCGGCTGCTGCTCTGGCTCTCAGCGGGGCCCGCACGGACCGGTAATCGCCGTTAAAAGAAACGCCGAACGTTAAGGGCACCCTGGCGACCGGAGCAGCTGGGGCCGGTCCAGCGCAGGCCATACAGATTATTAAGGGACTGCAGGATCTCTTCGTTATGAGGAGAGACTGCGGAGCTGGGCCTGTTCAGTCTGGAGAGGATTGAGACAGGATGTCATGAATGCATATAAATACCTCAAAGGCGGGTGCCCAGGGGCTGCTGCCAGACACTTCTCAGTGGTGCTCGGTGACTGGCGAGGAGCAATGGCCATAAACGAAACCACAATGAGTTCCAGCCCTGAGGGTGGCAGAGCACTGGAACACGCTGTCCAGGGAGGTCATGGAGTCTCGCTCTCTGCAAACATTCAAACCCCACCCGGACGCGTTCCTGGTGTCACCCTGCCCTGATAGGGGGTTCGACTCGATGGTCTCCAGAGATCTGTTCCAACTCTAACAATTCTGTGATTCTGTGAAGTCACATAACCCTTTGCGCAACAGCAAATCTTGGAGCAAAAGTCCTTGTCATTATGCCTGCCTCTAATATCTTAATAAGATTTTAACTGAAATAATATTTCACAACAAAACTCACTTTTCWTTTTAGGCACGGTTTGCACTTTTTWAAAAAGTCATCGCAATAATGCAAGCAATGGGATCTGCACGTATTAAGCAAATCTACACCCAGGCAGTTGCATTTGAACAAATTTGCAGTGATACATACAAGCACAGAACGGGTGCCCTGCTTTACATTGAGTAGCCAGGCCATTCAGAGGTCTGCCCAAGAAGGAACACCTACCTAGACATTACATTTAGGCTGCAGTCTGTTTGGACTGTAGCATTGAGTCCTGTCATCTCCTCTACAACAACTTAGGCAACTCCTGCCTGGCGTCACTTCTGGTATAGGCATAAGCTTGGCTCAAAGTGGCCAGCAAGTAAAAAAAAAACAACCCCATACATGAGAACCATAAAATAACAAGAATGTAAAATCAGTGAATCGACAGAAATTAGCTCAATTGAAATAGGCGATTATTTTCTGGTTAAACTATTTCTGTTTTTCACTTCACCACTACCTTTAAGAAAGGGCAGAGCACATTCATTAGCTCTGGGCAGAGGGCATTCATAAACACAAGCAGCTYAATGCTCTGCATGCCATGTTCCTTTGTAATAACATCAAACACCAAAGCAGCTGCAGTTTGCCTGCATTGCTGCATTTCACAGACATGCCAAGTTACAAACACAGCTACACCAAGACATGCACTATTACTAGCCAGTAGAACGATCGGTATCTAGACTTGTGGGAATTAATTCTAATCACAACTGTTAAAACAATTCAGAATTAACAAGGGAGGGAAAAAGTAAATTAAGGGAATCAAAATAAATGCTATGCAGAGCTACAGAATGAAGATGATCTTTCTTAGGCAAGGCCTAGCAGGCAGAAAAGCCAAATATGTTCATGCTGTGCCAAGCTCACAGTAAGATCTCATTATGAGCTTAATAACACACACAAAGCACCAAAATAAACCATGCAAGGGTTCCACAGCAACAGACAATACTAACAGAACGGAAAATGACAAATACTCTATCCTGAACATTAGTGCTTTTTATAAATTCAAAGGTTTTTAAAAACAGAGCCTTACAGTTACGAGGCCAAAGTCTCAGACTGGCACATAACCAATTTTTCCATGCAATCCTATAATAAAAGATAACATTCACATAAGTCAGAATGCAGTTACCTATCCACATACATAGCCATAACGTTATAGAGTGTGCTCATCAGCATACATACTAACATTAACACCACCTTTCTTGACTCCTTTCTTACTCCATCAGTTGATGCATTAGCTCTTCAAGACAAAAGCTAGATTTGTACAGGATCTGAGAAGTTAAACCTCTGCTGAGCCCATGAAACCTATGGCTGCACAACAGCAAAGCTCCCATTTTTTTGACAGCCCAAATGCAACAAAGAATGTTTTTAAAGAGAAAACAACAAAAGCTGTTTTAAAAATATCAAGTATAATAACACAACCTTCTTCCCACAAAACCCAAAATTAGCCTTGTATTTGCATGCACCATCAAGGCTACTTGCCCTAATAACCTCATTCACTTCTCAGGTATTTTTATAATGTCTCTTATTTCCCAATCTGCACTTAATCTCAGTCACCTGAAGTCAATAGAGTTGATCTCTGTTCCTTCAAATTGCTAATTTCTCCAAAGTTGCTCTCAGGAGCCAGCAGTTGTTAGAGGTCTTCTCAAAGCTATTGGCCCACACATGCACTCTGTGCAAAGCTTCTTCAGTCCATCAAAAACAGAGTTCTTAAAAAAGCAGACTTTAACCTAAAACCAATCTGTAATCTTATAATGCCAATTTGCTTTCCTGAGAGGGGTTAGTGCTAGCAAACGGATGAATGCAGTATTGTAGGGTAGCTGGGTAAGTAGCAATAGCTCTTACACAATAATAGTTCTGCCCCAGCCAGCAGGGCCAGAACCAGCACTTTAAAAATAGGTGGAACCTGGAAATTCTGTGCCCCCTTGAACCTAATTTCTTTGGCAATATTACTGGTATTGAGAGTTAACAAATTTGGTTATGTTATGTAAAGCACTGAAGTCTTTCCTTTAAAAAAATCTTCAGAATTATGCAAGTCCACAGATTTCTCTGTTGGCTTTCCAACATGCTCCTGGCATGGAGGAAACAAAGGCGTGCTGACTCATATACATAGTTGCATAAAATTCAGCAATGAACGTCTGATACAAATCAAACCCAAGCGTCGCTTGGAGCCTCTCTTCCTGCGGGCAGGAAAATCTCTGCCGCTTTTCAGTACAGATAACCCTCCCTGCGAARTAAGTGGGAATTTCTGAGGGCAAGGAGCGGCGCTTTCCGCCTGCCTCCCACCAGCAGGCAGCTGCTCGGCTCCTCAGCAGGGCCGGGGCACACAAGTAGGTCAGCCTGGCACACAGGGGCCGTGCCAAGGCACAAAGCACAAAGTGGCACAAAGCACAAAGTGGCACAAATGACCCCTCCAGGCTCTGCCTTCCCCCGGACAGAACTGCCCGAACCCCGGGGACACCACAGCAGCGTGGGGAAACAAGCGGCGTTTTAAACGCGTGTTTAATAAGAGTATCATTTTGTTCTTGTCTGTCGGAGAAGCAAAGCTTTTAAACACACACAACTGCACTTGCAGAAATTCCTTACATAAAGGAACTGATTCTTTACATAAAGGAACTGTGTGCGAGGAATTGCAGAGCAGGCCGCAGGAGCGAGAGCGGAGCGCACAGAGAACCAGCCCGCTGTGTGCTGAGGGCTGAACCACGACACCCCGGGCGGCCGGCTCGGGAAACAAAAGCCACCCGAGTCCCGGGGAACAAACCCGTTTCCTGCCTACGGTGGCTGAGCCTGCGGCACCGAGAGGAGCTGGGCAGGGCCCACTGCCCCCGAGGAGCATACCAGAAACTCGCAAGCTGCCGCGGGTTTGTGTGAATGTCTGTGTGCCTCAGGAGGCTCGACCCTGCGGCAGGGCGGGGTGGGGTGGGGTGTGGGTGGCACCGGGGGCCGGCAGTGGGGTGTGGGTGGCACCGGGGGCCGGCAGTGGCGCGGGGGCGGCCCCGCCACGTGGCTCTGGAGCGGAAGGCGGCCCCGCCGCTTCCCTTCTCCGCGGCGCGATCACCGCCCCTTCCCTTCCACCGCCGCCGCTTCCGCTTCCCCTCCGCAGCGCTCCGGTGCCGCGGCGCACGTGGCGCCCCCCGCCCGCCGCAGCGATGTTGGTGCTGTTCGAGACCGCCGCCGGCTACGCCATCTTCAAAGTGAGCCGGGGGGCTCGGGGGCGGGCGCGGTGCCTCTCGCCCCGCCGCGGCATGCGCTCGCCCGGCGGGTCGTAACGCGGGGAGCGGCCGCCGAGCTGCGGCGGAGCACGAGGGAGGGAGAAGGGGAGCGCGTCGGGCCTGCGGTGGGGATGAGGGGCAAACACGGGCGGGAGTGAGAGTGAGGGAGGGAGGCAGTGAGGGTCTCCGCATCCCGTGCGGCCCTCGCGGGGCGAGCAGGGCCGGGGCTGGGAGCACAGGGGCCGCGTTATGAGCGAGGCCTCGGGGACGGGGCTGTGGGGCTGCCGGAGGAGGCTGAAGGTGCTCGGTGGGAGAAGGAGGGAGTGCTCGGTGCCTGCCAGGCATGGCACACATCACCTGTGGCCCACATTGTCTCTCCTTTATCGGGGTGGGTTTGGTAGGAAGCTGTGCGCTCGTGGCCGTGCCCTTTTTGGCGTCTTTGGACGCACCCGGGTTTGGGAGTGTTGACCCCTTTCTGTTCCTGGCCGTACCCTCGTGGATCGCGCTCCAGCAGAGCCGCGTTGGTGCGTGAGGGGGCGCGGGGGAGCCGGGCAGCGTTCCCGGGAGTGTGCGGCTCACACTGCCCTGGCCTGGGGCGCTTCCCTACAGCGGGCCGGGCGCGGAGAATGTGAGGATCCCTGCAGGASTGCCCGTGTCTCCACCTCGCTCTCTTCCCAGAGATCTCGCAGATCTCTTCCCAGATCTTTCGCAGATCTCTTCCCAGAGCTTTGCCAGCCTCCTGACCGGGTGGTTCGGGGCTGCAGCTTCGTGGGGCTTTGAGCTTTGAGCAATCCTAAACGAGTRCTGCTGTAGTGCTGTGCTCCCTTCTGACTTTCCCCTTGGTAGGCTGTTGGTCCCTGTGTAGTTTCACCAGCTTTTTCACAGTTTGACCGTAGCATCTTTATTTTTCTTCCCTCCAGCTTAGTCTTGGGGTTTAGCTTGCGTGAACGTGAATGCTGGTGCAAAGAGAGCACCCCCTTGTCTGCAGCAAAACTGCACCCTTGCTGCTCTGTGGAGCACCATATCTTCTTCCTCTGCCCTGAAATCTTCCTTCCTCATTGGAGTGAAGCCGTGCTATTAAGGCAAGGAGGATTTCAAGATGTTGGTCTTGGGAAGAAGACAGAAGTACTTCTAAAAGTAGATTGCTTCTGTTCTGTGCCTGCCTCTCAACACCTCTGCCTGTGGAACTGATGTACATAGAGCAGTTTCCCTGAAGGTTTTGCTCACTGGATGTTCTCAAAGAATAGTATCCTGTGCTTTCAAAGTTACTAAAAATTAAAAARAAAATCTTGAGCAGGCTGAAATCTCTAGTGTGGTGAGCCAAGCCCTTTCAGCCTTTCACAGGAGCCAGGAGAGGCTGAAAATAATGAATAATTTAATTTCTGAAAGCAGAGTAGGTAGACATAATGCAAAGTTAGGAAGAGGGACATGCAGGGAGGACTGCAGAGGTGCTGGAGTGTTTGCTGCAGGGCTGGGCTGGCTGTGAGGGATACACAGTGTGGCTGGGGAGAGGTGAAAGCTGTCTGCTGGAAAAGAGTAGTTGCAGTATTTTATTAAAGTATGTATTTTGAGAGAAGCTGTGGTTTTCCATGCTGAGTCTCTTGTCAGCTGCCGAGGCTGGAAACACTGAAACCTCAGCCACAGTGCCTGTCTACAAGGAAAAGCTCAATCACACAGCATTCCTTCCCTGGACAGGGCAGCTGTTCAACTGCAGATTTGTGTCACTGTTATACTTGTACATTCTGTATTGAAATGTTCTCTGCAGAGTTTAGCTACTTTTCTTTTTTTTTTTTTTAAGCAGTCTCTGAAAATTTGACACCACTGGGGATTTGGGGTGTTTGTTTTTTAATTACTTGAAAGTTGGACAGATTTTTGTTTCTGAATTTTGGGGATGGTCATGGTCACCCACTTCCTTTTTGGCAGTGACCACAAATGTTTGTTGCCAGCATAAATGTGCTCAGTCTGCAGGCCTTGGTGGTCAAGAACTGTCTTCTGGAAGCTGTGTAGCTCTCACATGTTCCAGGTGCTGCTCCCATCAGAGGAGCAAATACTAAGGGCAARTGGGATATAGCCATGTTCTAGATCTTGGAAGACTTTCTATCTTAGTATCATTTACTTACAATAATCTTACTCTCTGGAAGGACAGATTATCTGTAGGTGTATAATTTTTATAGGCTATGAGTCTGGATTTTAGCAGTTTCKAAGTCTTTACTTTCTCTGTGTGCCCATGTCTGTTTATAGAAGCTGAAAATTCTATAGGCCTCTGTATAGGTAAGATGCACTGGAGGAAAGAATTGTCCAGCTGAGGAAAGGAAGAGTTGCCCAAAGTTTTCTTTGCCTCAGAGCCCTGTAAGAAGTTAATTACTATGTTTACTTACTCAGCTACTAATTGAGTTTTWAAAAAGACAACCTCCTTCAACCAGGGTTTAAAAATGTGCCAGGGAGCAAAATTCATAATATCACTGCACTGAGTTAAATTGCAATTGTGTTGGATTTGCATTGTGGGGACAAAACCAGAAGATTTTTGAGCGAGATATAAAGAACACAGTGTTGTAAAGATCTTGACTATTCCCCTGAGCAGTTTTCTGGGAATTTATAGTGCAATCTGCATTTTGTGAAATGTATATAAGGCTCCAAGAGTGTGTTAATCTTGTGCTGTTTAAAAGATGAGGGGATCCATGTGTACAGGATGGGATTAAGCATTGCTGTGTTTTAGATAATTCTTGGCTCAGTTGATGACTAAGCTCTTGTGACAACTCTTTACAGGGATGTTCTGTTTCTTTGGGTTAGCTCTGATCAATAAAAATAATTTGGGGGATCACTCCTTCCTGTTAGGCTTCCCAGACGTTTTATTTTTCCAAAGCAGTGGCAACTTTGGTTTTGTGTCACTGGGGTCGTGAGTGAGTTCAGAGGAGGAGGTGGAGCAAGCCCAGTTTTGATAAGTAAAAAGAGGATTATGTGCCAGGTCCAGGAGGAAACAGCCATTATTGAAGAATTTCTGTAATTCAGGTGAAAGTAAAAGCACTGCACTACCATGTGTCTATCAGTAGGGTAAAGCTGCTGAGAGAATGGTGAAACTGGAGATCACTGAAGTTGAGTTTCTTGACTCAATCAGTGTTAACTAACTGCAGAGTGGTTGGTTGCACTGTAAATGTTTCAGGTCTTGTGGATTGAAGATTGTTTGAAAGTGAACTAAATATGGTTATGTGTTGTGTTTTTTTTCTTGCAGGTTCTGAATGAGAAAAAGCTCCAAGAGGTTGACAGTCTGTGGAAAGAATTTGAAACTCCTGAAAAAGCAAACAAAATGTAAGCAGCTTTATGTGGGGATAGTAGTGTAGGTTGTGGAAGGACATGGTTGCCCATAGTTATGCACATCTGAGCCAGAATGAAGTATTGTTTTTGGTTTTCAGTATTGTAAAAGCTGTGAACAATGATAATGTGGCATTAGGTACTCTGAGACACAATGGAATATCAAATGAAAGAAATACCTTACGGTGTAATTAAGCAGCAAAAGTCACACAGGTTACCTTGTGTCACCRAAGCAAAAGACTGAGTGATATTTTAAGGTGATGTGGGTGCTTTGACAAGAACATCCAAGCTTGTAATTCTGGAAGTATCTGAAATGACAGTTTTTTGTGCTCAAAGGAAATTCTTTTGGGAAAGGTAAGTTTAATCCAGATGAAACTATGCAAATCACTGTGAATTGAGAGCTAGTGTTGTTGCCCATGCCATCAGTTAGAGTTAGCACCACTGCAGAGCTGCACAGGGATTGTAGTGTCTGCTGATCAAGCTGGCCTTTCTAGCAAATTGCCCTAAATCTGGGAACAGTGGTGAGTTCCTTCCAAGTCTGTCTAGGGTGTTTTTATTGGAAGATTTCTAACCAAATCTAATTTGATTATAATGGATGCATCTGAAGGAGCTGTGCCTTGTCATTCGTATCTGTCCTGTAAAGCTTTGTAACAGTATTTAGAGAAAAGGCTGGAATGTCCTACATCTGCCTGTTCATGGTGTGGTCAATCTTGTCTTGGAAACATCATTTTGGCTGCTTGTTACACAGGTTGTGGCTCTTAATGGGATCTCTACTCTGATAAAAATGATTCCTCTTTTACCTTTCTGTAAAGGCATCAGTGTAAGCCTGAGGCTTCTGTTGGGATCTGCAAGTGCTTAACTCAAGCATTCAGCTTTATCTGTGACCTTGCTTCCTTTGCAGATAYTTGACTCACAAAGAGCAGTGGTTAATCAGAACAGGATTAGTCAAATCCCTGTCCTTGACAAGGAATTTACTGGATTGAGATGGCTTCTTAACTGTAACTGTATATCAACTGTGTATCAACACCACGGACTGTGAGGGGAAGAGGCAAGAAGCTGTGCCTAAGGATTTGACACAGTGTGGTTAAACACTGTTCATATGATTTTTGGCTCTGGTCAGCACTTAGGGCRTGAAAGAAATTTTTGTTGTTTTAAGCTCAGCTCAGAACTTGTATTCTAACATCTAATTACAGGGGAGGACTTGAGRATTCATGGGCAATGAATCAGTTCAAATTTGAAGTCTTTGAAGATGCATTTGGTTGAAAAGCATGGTAAATCTGAGCTGTGCAGGCTCTGCATTCCACAGAGGCAGAATATTTCTTTTTGAAGAKGAGTGGGAAGATGCTATCATCAGTCAATCAGGGTGCAGTGTTGAAATTTAAATGGATGATGTCTGTCTTTAAATATGAACTACAAAGCAAAAAGGGGGGTTAGTTTTGCTGGTGGTGTTGGTCCAAGAAATACCRAATCAAAAATATTTTTTTMTTTTTTCTTTTATATAACTATTGTGGGACCCAGTTGAAAAGTCACACYAGACTCAGTTGGCCAGTTTAGTGCTCTCACACTTTTTGAGGATCTGGATACTGATCTCTGCTCTCTTGAAGCCTTAGGGAAAAGAGAGGAACTGTAGAGACAGAGGCAGAAAAAAGATAAAAAGGTTCTAGCATGTGGTTTACGTACATTCATTTACACACTTTCRTTTTATTTCTGTAGAGTAAAGCTGAAACACTTTGAAAAATTTCAGGACACAACAGAAGCACTTGCTGGTAAGTGAGTTAACATTATTTTTACCAAAAAACCAAACGTTCTTATAAAAAAGAAAATCCTATTATGCACTACTTCACTCATTACTTACCTCTCTGTGTGCTCTGTTTATTTTTTTAGCTTTTAAATTACAGTTTTTTCAAAGTGAGCTATTTTTGATGGTTTGTGAGGTCGCCTATCCAGTCTATACTGTAGTAAAGATGTAATAAAGTCTAGTTTTTTCCTTCAGTGCATGTTTCCCAAACAGCTTACAAATGAGCACCATTTAAGTTTTGACTGATAGATATAGTCTGTCTGTTGTCAATGATGGATTCTTGTTAAAGCTGAATATAACTGATTTGAGTCAACATTTCGTCACTACCACTGAGACAGCAGACAGGTATTAGAGAACAYTGATTATAACAACCACCTGGTTTTTATGGACACCTTATGTCTGTGGTTTTCAGCCTAAAGAAAGGTATATATTCACCTTAAAATCAGGAGTTTAAACAAAGTGGAAGGCCTTGTATTTGATGATTTTTRCTAATTTAAATGCTTGATGCTGTGGCCTTGTTTGAACAGGAATGATAGGAATTCTAGGTAACAATTCMGAAATGGTGTGACAATTGCTGCTGAATGTGCTGGTATGAMATTAGTAGGAGGATATTCCAGATCRCATTTRTAACTAAAGAACAGTTCTTCMWWTTGTGATGTGGTYRGGATAGCTKATAAAGGRAGCAAAGAAGCAGGAATGGAGACACTACCATCAAACACRAGATGCAAGTAAAAGAACTGAGATTGAAGCTGCTGTACCTTCTTCTCCATGGCATGTTTTTTGGATTATGTGGCTTTTGCATAGGTTTGGATTCAGTTCATGTATGGTTAGGCTGATTAAAAAAAAAAGGAACAAAAAAATCCAAAAATTTCTACTACTTTGTTTCAAGTTTACTTTTTTTTTTTCAAGTTTACTTTTATCTGTGAAACAGAGAGGTTCAGACTAYTTACATCCCTTTTATTTGGAAGGGAAGACTGTTTTAAGTGGGTTAGAAGCTATTGAACAGCTTGAAAGGTGGAAAATAATCTGCATTGTAAAATTGTTGAGAGGAAACTCARCATAGCACTTAGATTTTACTCTTASATGTCATTAAGATTSTGGAAACCAAGAATCACTGGCTTCTGCTCTTGTTACTGGGATGAAGATGTATCAATCACAGAAGTTCAGTGGAGCACAGAGCTTACTCTCAAAGAGAGTTGTATAAGTGCCTGCTTAAAATATATTGTGTGGGATTGTAAAGCTTCTACAGATCTATTAATATTTGAGAATGAAGAACATCCTTTAAAGATTCTCCTGTCTGCATGCTGTATTAAAAGGGTCTGTCTGACTGCCCAGTCAGCATGTTTGGCATCATTCCTGGGGCTTTAGATTGTACATTATCATCACCAGAGAATGCAAATAAAGCCATTACTCAATTTAGGCTATCATGATTGCTGCCTAAGGGACCTRGCAAATGGTTGGTTAATTAAATGATACACAAAATATTCCCATATAACCTTGTCTTTGGAAATGTTAAACATGTATCTGAAGCATATGGCATGCTGTTWGTAGAGATCGTTAAACAAAATTTGCAAAAATAGAACTGAAAACATATGGAGAAAGGAGAGGCATCTAGGAGAAAAGTTTTTTGATTTTGGCCTTCCAAGGAGTAAGTGTRTAATGTTCTTCTATTTTGATTTTAGGTGCTGCGTGTCCAAAGTGGTATTACAGCTCAGACTAGAGCTGCTGTGGGCAGTTAAATGCATGAAGTTAGGAGTTATATTTTTATAGGTTTTAGGAGGGGAAAAAAACTGCATTGTTGGTCTTTTTGTTTTATTCAGCATCCACAGCTCTTGTAGAAGGCAAACTCAGCAAGAACTTGAAGAAAATTCTCAAGAAGATAGTGGCAAAAGATGCCCATGAGCAGTTGGCTGTGGCAGATGCCAAACTTGGAGGTGTCATAAAGGTGATRACTGATTTTACTGTTCTTCCTTTTGTGCTACTGAATTGTTAAAGGCAGATTCCAGGGATTTTGCAGTTACTGGCAATGGATTGTGCTGCCAATGCTGTGTTTGCAGCATAGAGGATAGTTAATCCTAGTGTGTGTACAGAGAAGATGTCTTGAGTTCCCATGTGGCTGATATGGTAAGAATGACTGAGGTGTTCAGGTTGATTTGATTTCTCTCTTAAATATTAGTTAGAATCCCAGCAAGTTAAAAAATCAATTTTCCTAGTGATTTAATCAGAAAAAAGAGTGGGAGGAGGAACCAACCAAAAAGCCTGAGCCAGGCAGACTCACTTATTCCTCACCAGCAGATGCAGAGTCGTAGGGTGATGACTTATTGTTGTGTTGGGAGTAGGCACCAGGGTTCCTCAGTCTGCAGGCCAAACTGTTTCTAGTAAACTTCAGAATCTTGAATCTTAAGTTGGATGTTCTACATAGCAGGTAGAGCATTAATTACAAATTTGCTCTTCAAAGTGGAATATTAACTGTGTGGGGAACTGGGGGTGTCAATACCTKGAGCAACAGAAATGGATGAAACTTGTGATCATGGCATTGCAGTGGGAAAACCAGTTACAATGACGTAAGGCTGCCAGAAGAAGAACTTCAGAGGAATATTGTCTTGTGCCTGACTTTGGACCATTGATTTCCCCCCCTACAGGAGAAGCTGAATTTGAGTTGTATACACAGTCCAATGGTTACAGAGCTGATGAGAGGAATTCGCTCMCAGATTGAAGGGCTTATAACAGGGCTCCCTTCTCGAGAGATGGCAGCAATGTGCCTGGGTCTGGCACACAGGTGAGTTCCTACAACAGCTCTGTTTCATCCCATGTCTGCCCTRTTGCTGTGTCCCTGGCTGTGCTGTGCTGCTTGAAGTGTCTCTGAGTATGTGACATGGTCTCATACTCTSTAAGTCAAGATTCTTTTGTATCTGAAATTTTGTTTTAGAAAGGAAATGTTTTCCAGTTTGCACCCACCCTGTAGGGAAAGGCTTCATCTTCACCCAAAGATGAAGTTGGCAGCTTTCCTTTTCGTGTTATATACYTCAGGATTTCMTCTGGAATGTGTCAGGAGCAGWMAAGTGAGTCATTTAAAGCTCCATYGCCTCTAACACACAAGGTGGAGATCCTGGTTTGCTGATTTATGCCAGAATAGATACCCATATAATAGATAATGCAAATATTAAAGGCAGGGTTGTTCTTCCCACCTTGTTCTTGCTTCCATTTTGGTGTAGTGGAGTAATAGTTAAATACAAAGTTGTTGGATCACAATGGGATCAGGCATCCATTAGCGAGTAACTTTTTAATCTATATTCTGACATGAGCTTGTTCTGTCACAAGCCATTTACAAGTTAGAGAAGTGCTTTGCCATACCTAATTCTTTAAAAATACGTGTTTGCTTAGAAAATGTGCATTAATATTGAAAAGACTTTTAAGATGCAAATCCTCATTGATACCAAGTGTCTTTCACTGTAGCTACAGAGAAATTCTAAATATTCATTAAAGCCGGATGGTAATGGGCTTTCTGAGACAGTGAGAATCTGTTCCAGGAAGTTTCTTTTGTTGCTTCACATTAGTGTTGCTGGTATTTGCTGCTGGGGAGATGCAGTTTGGTGGATTGCCTCCAGCTGCTGCTCAACTGGAGGTGCTCTTGGCAAATGCTTTTTGTGGGGAACCATGCAGAAAAACCAACCAAGGGCCAATTTCCTGCCACAGCACTTGAGTTCAGTCTGCTGCAGGTGRTACCAATAGCCTTACCTTTCCCTTTCACCCTGCTCACAGGGTATGTGAGTGGACACTTGTCAGAGCTGTTGTGAAGCTTGTGTCAGTGTGGCTTCTGGCCATAGCTGAGAGCAGTCAGTCACACAGATCTGAGCTTGGTTTGAATCAACCTGTGGACAACTGTATTTATTTTAAAAAGGAACAGGAGGRGCATGTTCTGCAACAGGATGTCAGGATTCTGATGAAACTGTATTTCTGTCTCCTCAGCCTTTCCCGATACAAGTTGAAATTCAGCCCAGACAAAGTAGATACCATGATTATCCAGGCAATTTGTAAGTATATTGAGAGCTTAAATTATTAATGGATTTGGCTTAGGATAGCTGACTTCTTTACATTGGTTACARAAAAATATTGATGTCAATTTCCTTCTAGGCTGTCTTCATAAATTGGGCACTGATGCTCAGCTAGGCATAAAGCATGTCTTCTTAATAATGTTTTCCACAAGCAGGAACATTTTTAGGGTGATACAATAAACTGGYGTGCACTTTTTCTTAGCATAGAAATCAGTTGAATTATAGGCAGTGTTCAATCCTCTAAGGGCTTTCCTTCCCAACATGCTTCCCTTCTGAGTAGTGCAGGGAGAGTGGGCCCCACAGGACAGCATTTTCTGGCCCATGGTTTAGGTGGTATTTTGTGTAGTGGACAATGTAGAAATAGACTCTTGCATTAGGCATGTCCAACGCATTGCAGTGCATAACACTGCATTTTGTCTCCTTGCTTTCTAAATGGAAAACAGACTGAAATTGTTAAAGCAGTTGGGAAAGCCCATTCCTCATTTTTCCTTGAAGACATACACRTCGTAATCTGCACGCTTGCTGTGAAGCAGTGGTGACAAATCCTCTTTGGAATACTAATTCCCAGACTGTTGCCAATGATGAAACGTAGTTAAACTGAAATTAATGATGTAATTCAGTTCCTTCGTCACTACCACTGAGACAACAGATGGGAATGTTGGTATTGCATTAGCAGGAAATATTTTAGCCTCAGGGCAATAGCACTAGTAATRTATGCTGTAGATGCTCTACTCTGGTAAATTATAGATCTGGTTATTGGTCATATCTGATAAATGGTGAGCCTGTTGGCTTTGTATTTGGTATGTTTATATTATAACAGCAACTAAAAGGTTTGATCTTTCAAATCAAGTAATGGAATACAAGATCAGTCTGTTACCATTAAAACATTTTTTCCTGAAAGTTATCTGGATAACTGCATTTTACATCAACCTTGTATGTAGCACTTTGGCTGACTGACAGGAAGGATAACTGGCTGCTGCTTCACTTCAAAGGGAATGTGCTTTGCAGCTGTTACAAAGTCTGTCCAAGACAGTCCCAGTGATAAAACTTTGAGGCCACACTCATGGGAATCCTAACATTCCCATAGTATTGTGCCTGCTATTATGAAGTTTTCTGAAAAGTAAAGATTTCTAGTGTACTGCAGTSTGGTTTATACCAGTATTTATAGAGTGGAATACTTCAGTTAATATATCTTTACACTATTTAACTTTTTTGGTTAGAGAGTACCACATTTTTAGGTTACCATTTTAGAAAAAGAAATCCGTTCTTCTTTCTTTTAGCTCTTCTGGATGACTTGGACAAAGAACTGAATAACTACATCATGCGCTGTCGGGARTGGTATGGTTGGCACTTCCCTGAACTGGGCAAAATCATCACAGATAACCTGGCATACTGTAAATGTGTGAGGAAAGTTGGTGAGTAGTGAGGACAGCCAARCCTGCAGCGTGGGGCATGGAGTGGGCATGGCATGAGTGGCACTGCTGTGGAGACCCACTCACTGCAGCTGGTCTTGACCCCGTAGCAATGGTAGGGTAAATAGGGCCAGGTGATCAAGAGGCTATGTTTGTATCTGGATGTTGATGTCATTTGCCATTTGGAAGCTGAAGTGAAAGTTAATGCCATGTCACCAACCAGTTCTTCATGGATCACCAGCACATCTACTTAAAATCACTGTTAGTCAGCAGACCAGTTTGAAAAAATGATGTAAAGAAAAGTGTTTCCTTTTTCTGAAAGTTCCTGGAGACAGAAGCTGATAGAATTACTCATAAGAGCAGAAAGAATGACTGCTGTATCTTGGACAACACCTCACCTCTTGGGGTCATGTGCTCGGTACTGATTTTTTTTTTTTTTTTTTTTTTATTTTCTCTTGGTTTTTTGTGGGGATTTTTTTTTGTTTGGTTGTCTGTTTTTTTTTTTTTTTTTTTTTTTGGTTGGTTGGTTGTTTGGTTTTTCTTTTGTAATAATGGAGTCTGCAGTCCGGAGGAAGACTTGTAGACTTGTGGTTTTAAGGGAGCTTTTTTTCTTCCCCCAATTGCAGAAACAATTAAATAGGTTTGGTTAGCGGTGACTGCGTGCTTCCTGGAATTCTTTTCTTATAATATTGTGACTGAAAATTTTGCAGCTACTGAAAAAGTGAAGCATGCAGTGTTACAGAGTATGGGTTTTCTGGGTTTTTTTTCTAGTTTCAGTTTTAATATTTCCACCCATTCCTAACTGGTTTAAAGTCAGAACACTGACATATATTTTAGGAATTCAGAATAGTGTGATGACAGACTTGACTCACTGTTTTTATTTTGGCCTTTTATCTTCATCTGTTTCTGTGCTTTTTTTATTAGTTCATCTCGCCCCCAGTACAAACAAGCTTTCATCTGTCCCTTACAGGAGACAGAAGCAATTTTGCTTCCTCTGATGTTTCTGACATCCTACCAGAGGAGATTGAGGAGGATGTGAAAGCTGCTGCTGAGATYTCCATGGGGACAGAAGTATCAGAAGAAGACATAAACAACATAATCCATCTCTGTGATCAGGTATGTACACAGGGATGGATARGAGTAGACTTTAGAGACTACTTTAGCCATTTCAGAACCGCTTCTACCAAGGAAAGCTTTTTCCCAGGGCAATGCTTACACTCTTGTGATGGCAGTGATGATTCCTAGATGGTTGCTTTCCTGATGTTTAGACATGAGGGTGCACAGTCACTACCTCATCTGAGCCATCTCAGGCTGTTGATATCTACAAAAGGCTTTCTGCAAGTGGCAGTCTTACCTTTGGGAGGAATTTTGCTATCCTTGGGCTTCTAAGTGTTTGAGATAATGGCATTGTATAGGCTCTTTTTAATCTGTCACGGTGGAAGCTGGGTGATAACCCCTGAGTTAAAAATGGAGCACTGAAACTCCAAAAGAATTAGGAGTCCTATCCTGCTCTTGTCTGGATTGGGTGTGGACAAACACCCTGTGCCAGTTGGATCTCTTTACCAGGGAGAGGCAGGGTTAGGAGTTTTTGGTCTAGACCAGGCTCCGCTTTTATGTTCATTCTAATTATGTGTATTTGTATGGAACAARTAAAGAGCATATATCCCATTACAAGAGAATGATGGCGAAGATTTATGTGAAAACTGAATGTTCCAGGGTTTTGTCCTAAAAAAAATGTCMTTACTAAGTATTTTTGTTCTGCTTCACTGTCTTTGGCATGTTGTCAGCTCCTTTATCAGGAGTTTTGCTGAGAAGATAAATTGCATGAGGGAATAAGCAGTACAGATYCTATATACTTTGTGGCTGGAGTTCTGCTCTGGGAATATGCCCTATATAAAGCTTCCTGCAGTTCTGGCTCTTGGCTTGTTAGCATTTTGCAATTTGTTAGTCTCCTACATTGTAAAACTCAGCGCTTCCTCATGTCACTATATTTCTCTCCTACTATTTTTGGTCAGCTAATACTGACTCCTGTGACCAAACTGTCTGTGCCAGGTGATTGAAATCTCCGAGTATCGGACACAACTCTATGACTACCTGAAGAACAGAATGATGGCCATCGCTCCTAATCTCACTGTCATGGTGGGAGAACTGGTGGGAGCAAGACTCATTGCTCATGCAGGTGGGTTACAGTCACCAATGTGAATAAATTTTAGATGACCTCATCAGAGGTTTTCTCCAAGGAGCTGGTCAGCTGAAAGCATTATGTAAACATCTCATGGTAAATGGGGCAAAGGCAGCACTTTAGGAATMGTGAGAGTACCAGCATGAGCTTGGTGGTAGTCTGTGATGACAAAGTTCTCAGTTGGCCTGAATTCTTTTTGGAGTGTGAGGGCAACTTAAGTCACTACCTCTTCTGAGACACTTACCGAGCCTCCTGCTGATAGTTCGGTCACTTCTAAGGTAAAAATCCAACATTAGGCATTTATAACCAGACTGGCTCAAGGTAGTAGCCTTATTTCACTTTATTTGTGCTGCTGTTCTGTGATGACATGTTCTTGCTGTCAGACTGTCAGGAGTAGGCATTATTCCACTGGAATGTGTTTCATTGAGTCAGCCTTCCTTCCTGATGCTGTAATCAAACCAAGACAGTTGAGGCATGAAAGACTGAAATGGTTTACCTGKCCTTCAGGAAACAAAAGTGAAACCCTGCTCATGAAAATAGATGGCTCTGAGCTGCTTATGCTATTCAAAAGCAGGAATCTAACCTAGCTGCTTCTTTTACTACTGCTGTGTCACCTCATTCTAGGTTCCCTCTTGAATTTGGCAAAACATCCAGCTTCAACGGTTCAGTTRCTGGGTGCTGAGAAGGCGCTCTTCAGAGCACTGAAGACTAAAAGGGACACACCTAAGTTTGGCCTTATCTATCATGCCTCCCTGGTGGGACAAAGCAATACCAAAAATAAAGGAAAGGTAAGATGTAGAGTTCTTTATAAGCTTGTTTTTTTTCCAGAGCATTAATATCTTGGGCTTCATGATGACTTCAGCTTCACAGTTAGGCTCTTTCCATGGCTTGCTTTACTGTATTGTTTTGTGATTATGTGGAAAATACCACTGTCTCACAAATCTTTGAGTATCCTTCATTTCTGTGAATGGGATTGTCCATTTGACATCTGAGCAATAACAGATGGATTCCTGCTGAGTTAGGATGTAACACAGGCTTTCTCAAGGGGTGTGTTAGTACTTTTAAGTGGTAGTAAATTTAGGTGTTGCAAGTTTTAGTCTTGCTTKGAAATTGGACTCTTTTTTATGCTAAAGTAATTTACAGCTTGATCTTAAAGCTGAGTCTTTCCTAATGCAGATGGATGAATATGTGTTAGAATTGTGGAKAAAGCTGGAAATTACATTTCAAACTAACCTGATCTAAAAGTTGGGGAAGATTAGGAAATGTGTAACTGACCTACTGTCTCAAACRTTTCCCTTTATTTATCAAGGAAATAAGGTGTTACATTAACAGTGTTTCACTGTTGAATGAATGATATACTAATTATATTTTTGACTAAACGCTCTATTAAATGGTTACTTTGTTCTTTTGTGTGTGGGTATGGTTTCCAGATTAGAGTGAATCATTGCCTTATGTTAAGTCTTAGCATTTAATATTATTTTTGTCTTTTCCAGATTTCTCGAATGCTGGCAGCAAAGACTGCCTTGACTATTCGTTATGATGCCCTTGGAGAGAACACCAGTGCTGAAATGGGAGCTGARAACAGACTAAAAGTAGAGACGAGACTCAGGCTTTTGGAAGAGAGAGGGGTAAGTCTTACAGAGAGCTGCATGAAGCTGACATTCTTGCTCAGGGTATGGTTTTCTGACACACTGCTTTTTGACACTTCTCCCTCAGGTGTGTGTCTCCCTTACCCTGTAGTTTCTCCCAGCTTTGGCTGGAGTGGCCACGTGTGTGAGTTGGCTGCAGGCATTTGTKTGTCAGCTGTTCTTTGACAGTAAAYKAGATGAATAAGATCTTACCTTTACATTCCCTACATCTCTACGAATTGCAAAGATAGCCTCATTTCTTCATAGCTTCTTTCTATCTACCTTAGAAGGTATATTGGTGCTTTCTCCCCGTCTTTACTTCCCCAGAATCCAAACACTGGTGGTGATTAGTCTTACAGAGCTTTCTCTGTAGCTAAAGCAAGATGTTATTCTGAAAATTGCTGCATTTCCCTCCCACCACCTAATGCAYATCCTGCCTCTCCACACCCTCTGTGCCATGCTGCCACACATCAGCATGGTGTGCTGGGAGAGTGTAGGGTCCCTTTCCTCTTTTAGGTGGCATGGCTGCTGCATGTGACCTTGTGAATGACCACAAGGTTCAGCCTTCCAGGCTGGAAGATCTGATACCAATGCTCTAGTACTGGCATCACTAGAACAGAAAAGAAAAATCCAGAAAAACCTGCCCACTTTCTTCACAGGAGGTGAAACTTCCCATCGGAACAAAGGCAAGGAGACATATKAACACCAAAAGACAAACCAAGCACCTGACAAGTACACATTTAATTTAGTTYAGGGCCTGTGTTGTGGTTTTAAGGGTGGCTTTATGCCAGCCATAGTGTGATACCTGCTCTGACATGCACTTATTCTTGCAAAAAGAAAAAAAGTGCACTAATTTGAGCTGCTTTTGGGAATTTGGAGGTACAATGTTAGGTCAGTGTGTCTGTGGTGTATTGGATCCAGTACTAGATGCCCTTTACTTGAATTGGACTCTTAAAGAGCAGCATTAGGAAGGCCATTCTCAGCTACACTCCCTGCCACTACTCTACACTCAAATGTAAAACTGGTGCAGATACACAAGAGCCTGACCCGCAATAAATGTCTGTCTTTCCATCTTTAATTCCTTTCAAGAGCTGTAGACCTTGTGTTGTGAATTGTTTTCGTTATGAGTAATTTGTTTTTCATGTCTAAATTTTTCTTGTAGATAAGAAGAATAAGTGGCACTGGAAAAGCCTTGGCCAAGACAGACAAGTATCAGAACAAGAGGTGAATAGTTTTTCCTTTCAGCTTGGCTGAGTAAATACAACTCTCCATGTTTTTATTTCTGAAAAGCTTTTTGGTTGTGGGCTTATTTGACTTAAGATCCAGAAAACATTTTCTGTGGTTTTTAAACATTGATGATAAGAATTTCCTTTTCCCAGATTTTCTAGTAGTGAATTACTGRCATCATCAGATAGCAAGTGCTTAAGGTACTACCAGCAGCATCCCAAAAAGCTGGGTGTTAACATACAGCAGCTTTCTGTTATATTAGCAGAGTCAGCTATATGATTCTGAATGAAATAAATTGGAGAAAATCAGATTATGAATTAATTTCTTTGACATMTCTAGGAAACTGTCCTAGAGATGTACTTAGCCATCTTATTCTTAAAAAMTGGGAAAAAAACAGGCACCACAGGTTTTGAGCAAAGCTTCATCTCCTTGTTTAAGTCTTGTATGTCATAAGTAACATGTCTTAAGCAATAGATAAGGTCTGTGAGGACTCTGGACACTGTTAGAAGAGTTTCTGGTGCCARAAGTGACACTGTAAATTGCAACTGGGACAGCTGAACATCTGAGGATTTGAACAGGGTATTATTAGTCTGTGCTGTGACATCTGGGTTTATTGCTTAATTTGGTTGCAGGYTTCTTGCTTAGCTTGGCCTGCTTATTTTGCTGAGCCTTTGGCATAGAGAGGGCAAGAGCTCAGCAAAATCAGGGCTCAGTGCTCATTCTGTGAGATAAAAAATAGCACTGTTGCACCCRTCTGCAGCCCCCAAACATCTTTCTGGAGCCTAGCTGTAACTTTAGTTTCCATATGCCAGGCATTTCCAAGTGTAGTGTTGGCTGTGATTTCTGGAGCAGCTTTTGCAGACTGTAGATGAAGCGTCAGGATGTGTCAGGAGGCAGGAGCTGAGGGAGGAGGGTGTTGGAGAGACAACATAGATGCTGGGGTTTGATCTCTTGAAATGAGGAATCATGAACTCCTGCCAGGACATGTTTCTGCTGTTAGACATGCTTTGCAAACATGTCTAGRTTTGGGGAGAATCTGAAGATAGTTCCTGGTTATTTGGCATAATCTGGCTGCCTAAAAGGGAAACTAACYCAGTACTTGTCAAATTGTCCTTGTAATATAAAAATGGCAGTACTGGCTGTATGGGGTTGTTAGGCTAGTGTTCTAATGAGATTGGCAAAAATCTTAGTCTTGTATGGAACTATGGAGTCTGTATGAAATTAGCTAAATCAGATTAACAGAAGTTAAATGCGAGGTAGTTTTTAGAGAGGAGGTTCAAGTGAAGCATTTCTGTATGCTTTCCAAAAAAGATGCAAGAGGTACTATATTTGTCTTATTTATGGTTTTGTGGGGTTGATTTCGGGTTTTTTGTTTTGTTTTTAATTAGCASTAGTGTTATGACAATGACAAGGAAGCCAGTGAGCTGTCACTTGGGTTTAACTGAAGCAGAGTCCACTGTTTGCAAAAGGCTGCGTAATCAGTTTCTGCAAACCCATATGTAGTGTTAATACCCATAAGAATAATTTCCCATGCTTRGAGGATGAGTTGATGGTACTGTCYRCTGGCATTACCACATGCTTCCCAGTCCAGTCACTTAGTCCCAGTTGCTTTTATAACCTGTGCAAGGTAGCTACATCAGACTCCTCTTCTAGAAAAATTCAGATGCTCATTATGTGACTGGGGAGGAAATATTTTAGACTTTGTTTTAAAATTCCCTTTTTCTTCAGTAGAAATTCTGTTCTGAATAAGAAAAAAAAATGGCTTCATTACTATTTTATGGTTGAGTGACTCCTTACAAGTTCCARTTAAAGAGCAGTGATTTCAGGGTGGCTGTTTCTCTACAGCCTGTAGAGGACTTTGGGACTGAACAAACGAGCATGCAATAACTGAGAAGAGGCAGTTTCAGACACAGATTAGAGYTTTGAATGTCTCATAAAGTCAGTGGGTTCAGTCAGGTGGTACAGCCATGAGCCATAACATTACACTGCCTTGTCTGAGAGTTTGCCCTCTTAATGTAAWGGTGGAGAGGCAGTGTAGAAAAAGCAAAAGTAAAGCTACTTCTAATGCTCTCTGTGTGTGTGTATATAGAAATATGTATTATTACCTCTAAAGTACAATTATAGGGTAATATACCAAATACAATTCAATAATATACCAAATGGTGGGGAGCTGAGTGCTTGTGACCATATGGCTATGCTGGATAGGCTTTCAGTATCAGAGACATCAATTTAATGGGTAATTAAAGTGCTCTGTAGAGCCTTGAACAGGTATAAACCAGGATCAAGCTCTTAGTTTACTGGTATCTTTTTTTTCAGATCAGACAGCTTGGGGTAGGGTATCTCTTCCATAGCTGTGATTATTGATAAACCAGCTGTGGATTGAAGGAAGGGCCTCACTACCTGGAGATGTTTTGTTAGCTGAGCAAGACTGATTTTCAGGTATTCTTGGTAGGTTTTGTTGGAAAGTTTGTGTTCAACTGCAGGATGTTACCCGAAGGTTTGCTCTTCTTGATACTTAAACTGACTTTTTTCTTCATAACAGCGAAGTAAAAGTATTTGACCCATCTGGTGACTCTACACTTCCCGTTGTTTCCAAGAAGCGCAAAATTCAGGAGGTGGATGAACAAGACACAGAGGTTGCAGTGAAAGCAAAGAAGTTCAAAGCAGAGATGAAAGGTTGGTTGCTGTACCTGTGCTGCTGGCATGTTGCTGTTTGCATCATGCAATGGGGCTTACATTTACAGCCCGCCACAGTAGCTGGGTATTCTCCTTGGGTATGACAGCATATTTAAAAAAGGTGATGATTCTTTATGGACTGACACCAGACTGCAGTCAATTTACCAACATTTGGAAACATAAAAGAACATCTAAAAACAAAACTWATTTTCTGCAGAATTTCTTGCTCAGCAGGTTTGTATTTAGTATATGGAAGACAGAAAAGCAGCTCTGTAAAACCAGAAGTTGCCCTATTTTCTTTCAAAAATACTGTTTTATTCTGTCTAGAAATGTGTTCTGGCATGTTTCAACATATAAAAAGGTCAGAATTTGACATGAAATGACACTTGGAAATTTCCGTCTGAGTTTACGTAATACAATGAACAATTGTTATTCTCTGGGGGGCTAAAATTCAACTATGGCCACAGTTGTTCTTTCYTTCTCTGATAAGTTACTGTGTGAAGAAAGATTTTGAACTGCAACTTCAAAATAATCTAGTTTAACATTGTGGTTCATTTTAAGAAACATTCTGTTTTCACCAGTGTGTRACTTGGGAGGGGAAAATAAGGGAAAAAGAAGATGGCTTAAAGCCACTTCTGTGATACACAGAGCCAGATCTGGACACGAACCTCTCACAAGGTTTGCCAGCTACCCATGCCTGCAGCAGGTGAGGGCTGTCAGAGCCTTCTCTTTCTGCCTTTYCTGCTGCTCTGTTCTAGAGGATGAGAGTGTAGATATTCTGGTTCAATACTTCTTCATGCTCAGGTGGTGCTGAGCTGTGGTCWGTCCAGACACCACTTAGTTCATGGTGTCTGTGTACATGGCTGGAGCAACTCGCAGGAACCTGAATACAGCTGRGAATTAAAGTTGCTTTGGAAGGAGAATCCTTTGTGCTGTGAAAGATGTGTTCCCCAGCTTGTTCTCTTATACTCACCATAATGGGAAAAGGACATGAGCACTTTAGAGGCTTCAACTTTGCCCATTTGCTCTTGGAGAATGCAGATATTCTCACAGCTTTTGATTATCTTTTGAACKAAGTTCATTTGCTGTAGCCAGAATTGTCCCCTTGGGCTTCCCTTGCATTATCAAAGCAAGTGTTGATGTCTCTCAGCCTACACTTCCATAGTTTAAGAAGGATATTTCTGTTCACAGTTACTTTATTCAATGGTTTGTGCTTTTATACACAAACCTCCTTGTGTTTGCTTCATTTGCTTTATTGAGCAGAGGTAGAGGGATTTCTCTGACACCTGCTAGACAGACCATAACCTTGCTGTTTTCCAGTCTGATTTCTGTGATTGCCCAATGTGYTAGAGAGGGCTTGGTGATCCTAGAAGGTTGAGTAGTTCAGCAAGTCCCAAATACACAGAAGAGTGAAGAGGAGGTCCCAGCATTATGATTTATGTTGTATGTCCACTTGAAGATGCATATGAGCCTTTATTGTCAGCTTTTCTTGGCTCTATTCTTTTTTGATGCAGTGCTSTATTCAGCTTTTGCCTGGTCAGAGATTGCACATCCAGACAGTGTGTTGTGAAAGAAATCTCTGCCCCCTCCTTCCCCATGCTGTTTGTGCAGCTGCATGATAAATGGGGTTGGTGGAAAAGTAGTCCCAGAAAAAAAAAGCATTCTTCAGCCAGAATTTTCATTTGGTTTGTATTTCAAGAAGAAGGTGAAGGACAGGAAGAAGCTGGGAAGCTGCCACTGAAATGTGTTAGTCAAATTATTGCTTTTAATATTTGTTGTAAAGGGGGACAGTATTTTGCATTATGCTAGCCCAAAGTGTAAATGTTACTGCAAGATGAGATGTGTGGTGTTTTCTCTCTCCCTTTTTGGGACRCACCAATGGCAGTACTTTGGTGGGAACTGGCAGGTGGTTGGGGATTGAGATATGACTTCAAACCATGTTCAGCTTTTATMCCTGTCAAGAAACCAAGTGGAAGGGTAGTGCCTGAAACAAGATATAATCCACTTAAGGAGCTGTCTGCTAAAACCTGTTTTCATGTTGGTGAAGGGAAATAGGGCAGATGTTTTTGTGACTGTGGTCTCTGAAGTTGGATGTGGCCAGACAATGCGTGCTACCAGCAGGACTAACCAGAGCCCCCAGGAAAGCCATCAGCTTGCATTTAGCATCAGGGTATAGCAGCAATTAGTGACTTGGGAAGGTATTTCTTGAAAAGAGAAATACCTTAAATTATGGAGTTAATGGAGTGAACCCTTGCAAGATACAAAGCCCTAAATGATAGCAAAGCTTGACAGGATGTCTTTAGTGATAGGCAGTGCGACTTCATTCTGTACATGTGGARCATGATCTGGAGGAGGGAGGGTGCATCAGGACATCAGGCTTGTGTGTAAAAGCTTAGACAAAAATGGTGGAAAACGGGTGAGTGGAACTACTGCTGSTGTTCTTCAGCACTCACAGGGCTGTCAGTCAAACTGCTCTTCAGAGTGCTGCTTTCTGTGCCAGATAGTCAAAGCTATTGGTTTCCTTGTCAGCTGCTGTGTAGCACAAAGAAACCCCACTGGCCTTGATTGACTTAGAAGTACTGCACCTAGAGGAAAAAAGCCAGCACCCCTGGAGCCCTTATCCTCATTCTGGCTGGGTACAAATATGTGAAATCTTGTGATGAGCTTTGCTGGAAGGCAGCTGAAATCTTCAGGGAGGACTCTGCTGCTTGCTGAGAGAAGTGACAGTGCTTGTGAGTGCCCCGTGCATCATCTGCACTGTAAATTGTGACAGGTTCCACTGCCTGGTGTGTCAGACTTGATGACATGTAGGGTAATAACAAGAAATTCTATTTTCAAGGTTACCGCCCATCATTTTTCTTGGACATGCCTATYTTACCAATCCAGCTGAGTGAAAGCATAGCAAACTATGCTAGCATGCCTCTGTTATACTGTATGGCTTTCATGTAATTTATKCTTATTTTTCAGCTACATTTTATTCCCCCATGTCATACCTAGGGAGATGAGGATGCCTATTTTTATACCTGTTTGAATGCCTTATGCTTGCACACTTTTCTCTGAATTTTSTGTATGGCAGAATCCACTCAAAGTTTTATTTACCATTTTTAAAATCTGGAATATTTTGCTGTTTTGCTTCTGGTATGTTTTTTAATGTCAGAAAACTGTATGTGATAGCTGGCTGTATTCTTCTGTAGACATGTCTAGAAATTTTTTGCCCTGAAGCCAACTTTTTTTGTCTGAAGCTAATGTTGGAGGCAAAGTTTGTATTTTTGACTCCTGGCTTGAGGAGCTAAACTTGTGATGAAGAGGTACAATCAAGGTGTTAGTAGGTTATGTGGTTTGGGTCTTTTTTTGAAATTGAACTTGTTCCTTTTATAAGTGGTTGAGTGAGTGTTCTTGAAAATTGAAATGGATTCTTTCCTTGGGGTACATATGGTAAGAAAATGACATCTTGAGTCATAACTTCAGTAGCAATTGTACATACCACAAACACCACTGGTTTCAGCATCAATTTTGTAGCTACTGAAGGATAGTGGTTGCTACGTCATGAATTTAGTCATGAGTACTCTGTGAAACTTGGTATCCAGCACTGACTCAGCTGTGCAAGTRAATTTAGGTTGGGTCTCCTCCAGTAATAGCCTGGCTTCTGCATAGGCTGTCAGCTYGGTAATGATTTCTGCTTGGTTTCTTTACTTAGGTATTCCTAAGACTGTGAGATGTRTTCTAGGAGTGAGTGGTAAATCACAGTTCCATTACCACTGTGATTAGACAGGGCAGCTGTTGATGAATAGTTCTGAAAAGTAACTGTAAGGTCATTYGTAAATCTTACCCTGGGTTGACACTCTGCTCAGTTTATATAAATAATGTTATAAATAATTCCTGATGTCCAGGACAGGAGTGCATTTCTGCATTAAATGCTTAAAGTTTCATTGAGATCTTTGTTTTTGCCAGTCTGAACAGTCAAGAAAATTGGTCTGCTTCTTAACAACTGTCCAGCATCAAGCTAGAGAAATCACTTGTGAATAAGCTGCTGCTGGCTAAATGCATTTCTAAGGTGGGGTTTAGAGTCCTTTTGCTGCTCCTGTTTTGCTGGTAAAAACATTTGCCAAACTATGGGGATCTCTTTTCCAACGGAGTACTTGAAGGTAATTTGACAAACAAATGAGAACATGCAGGCTTGTTTTAAATTCCAGGAGCAGCATGTAGAATAGTGTTTTTACCAAAAGATGTGGGTAGTGCTGACTGAACACTGTCACTTGTGTTTTAAGTAGYTGGATATTTTGATTATAGCAGGGAGTAGTCATGCAGATAAGGGCAAGGCAGAGGGTAAATAGGAGTCATTGCATTCTCTGATGTCTCATAGCTTTTCCTTTTGCACTCACAAAAGTACAATAACTCACAACCTACCTTTCATTTTTTTCCTGTCTGTGGTACAGAAGGGACAGCTGTAGAAGATGGTGAACCTGTCAAAAAGAAGAAAAAGAAAAAGGATAAGGAAAAAAACGCTGAAGAGGAGGAGATACTGAGTGAGGAGCTCCCCACCAGCCCCACAATTGAGGTAAGGCAGAATTGCACAGCTACCTGATGGTTTTTGGGAACGTGTTCTCTCCAAAAGATAAGAGTGTAGAATGAGGGATGGGGRGAAATTCATATATGTATAATCCATGGCATGCAACTAGTTTGTGATACCCCTCACTGTAATGTCCAAGAAGGTTTGCATTACAAAATAAGATCTGGGAAGTCTGTGACTGCAGTGTCTCCATTCCTTTCCTGTCCTCTGCCCACTCCCAGCTCTTCTCTCTTTGCATCTTTTCTAGTGGGAAGAGCATCCCTTGGTGCCAATCCACAGGCATCTGTCTCAGCTTCAGGGACTTGTAGGGAGCACAGCCTGTACCTGCTGATTTGCTATCTTCTAGCAACAGCAGAGCAGATGGGACCATACACAACTTCTTGCTTAGTTTTGAAATCCTATTCTTAACAAAGGGTTTAATTTTCTCTCCTTTTTGTAAGTCAGCTGCAGGGGCTGAGGGCAGTGCTGAGCTTGTGGCAGTGTGGCAGGGGTGAACAGGCAGTGCATTTAGCAGTTGAGGAAGGACATCTCCTGGGTTGTGCTTTGCTGGGCATGGCAGCTGAGGTGATGCTTTGCTTGTGAGCCTTGTTGCCTAGCTACATGTGTTGCTTTGCTTTTCCATGATGGTTTGCTCATGACAACATTTGTTTGTTTGCAGAATTCAGAGAAGAAGAAGAAGAAAAAAAAGAAAATGAAAGGAGGTGAAGACTGATGAGGAGTGGGGAAGAACACTGGCCCATAGACAGCTGCTTTGGAGTAGCATTTCTCAACATAATTTGTTTAGCCTCTTGTTGAAAACTAACTTCCCTGTGTTGCAAGAGRGCAAGGAGATAAGTGTGATAGCTGTCTTTTCCCTGGAACAGGATATCCTGGTGTCTCTGCTCATTTAAGAGGATTATTGGTTTCTTCTTTTTAAAAGCTCACAATAGATCCTCTTTTCACAAGCAATCTCCACTGATAAGGAATTAAAACATTTTTATGGAGGTTTTATGTGTCTGTCTTTTAACTTGTTTGCTTGTTTTCTATCCAAGAAAGTAAAGTTTTAAAGTTCTATGTGTGTAAATGTTCTGTTGCAGTTTATTCTTTAAACATTTCAAAGGTTGTAATATTCTTAAATTCTCCATAAAATGGGTACAGGTATCTATGCATATTATCAAAGATAYATTGAACTGCTGAGATGTGTTATTGTCTGCACTGTAGTTCTCTTGATAAAGCCTTTTTAAAGCATCTTCCAAATGTTTTGGTTTTGTTGCACTGGCTGACAAGGTTCAGATGTGTGTTTTGAACAAATATGAGGTAGCTTTCAAATTGCTTCATGGGGTTTTTGGCAACTTTCCTTACTTGATTTTAAAAAAATAACAAAAAAAACCTACCAAAAAAACCCCACAATAAAAAACAAGGCAAAATTGATTCTTCAGCTATCTGATAACGAAGCAGAGAAGACAAGTGCTTTATTAGTAGCAGAAATCAGCTATTTGCTAATTCTGCTGTTCTTGTGGGAATACAGATGCACTGAAGTAGCATCATGTGATCAAGACTCTAAAGGTCTTATGGTGGAAAAGGAAACAATTTTTTTAAACTATTTTAAATGAATGCTTAGCATTCAGTTTATTAATTAACATGAAGTTATTTTTTCCTAAGTGTAGTGGTAGAGTATTACCTAAGCAAAAATTCAGCTTCTTCAGCTAAACATTTGGTAACTCTGCAGCCAGTATGGTGGTGTTTTACTCTGGAATAGAGATTACTGAGCACATCTTGGTACTGAACTGCTCCTGGCTTATTGACTTGTTAGTGCAGGTGGATATAACCAAATCCCTGATGAGTTTGGTAACAAGTTATTAATGCACTATTCTGCCACTAGCCAGTATATGAACTGCCTTTTTTTTTCCCTCAGGAAGGTTGTAGTGAGTTTAACTGCTCTAATTGAGATTGCCTGGGAATACTGAGATCATTCTAGTTCATTTGCTTTTTGCTAGACTAGTAAGATGACTTTAAGCTGTAATGTTTAAATGGGCAGCAAAGGTATTAAAAAGTATTCATAATGACATGGAAGACTTGACTATACATGCCTTTAGATTTTTTTTTATTGTAAATGCATTTTCAAACAGCAATCCTTACCAGACATGAAGTTCAATTTCCTCTGAACTATTAATGTAGTTGCTTCTTCAGAAGTATTAGATAAATTATGTATGKGCTGTTCAGAAACTGTCCTATATAATTTACCCTAATCAAAAGGTTTATATGAACATCAGTTGCTTAGTAAGTCTAATCAGTGGGATMAAAATGGAGAGAAGTTATTTTTGTGTGGCCACTTTTTCCTTCCTTTTCCTTATTCCTTTGCTAACAAGGGAATGAGATTTACTTCTTTCCTTACATAGCACACTGGTTTATCATTGCAAGCCAGTGTCCAGTGCAGGCCAGCTTCCCTCTCACRAGGCAGCCCAGTGGAGCTCAGTCATGAAGCAGCATGTCTTTCCCTCTCCTGCCCCTSTACTGGCAATGTTGATTTTAATATTAAATTAATTAGAGCTTCTACTTCATTCTCTTTCAAAATGTGGGTGACCCAGAAATACTGAGTGGAGAAGAGGAAGTAAATTTGAAGTTCTTCAATGTTGGATAGACCATACACTCACCTTCCTTTTAAGGAGGTAAAGATGTAAGTATTATGGGTTCTGGTTTGAAATGGTAAAATCCTCATCTTCAAAATAATAAGCCACATATCCCAAAGGGCTGCTGCTGAAACACTGATAAGTGTATTCAGCTCAAGTGCTAAATATGATCAGTGAAAATAAACAGTGGTGATAGACTGCAGTCACTGTAAGCCAGGTCACTGCATTTTAAGTTGCTTATCAGTTCAAGCAGATAAGATTGGTTTGCTCACACGATTTTCTACAAAACGATGGTCTGGGCATTTGTGTACAGTCTTGCACCTTAAAATAATAATAAAGCCTACAGTTATAGCTGGGAAACACTACAACCTCTTTGCACAAAGAAGTGGTGATTCTGGCATAAGAAGCATGGCCTTTAATTGAGGCCCAGACCTTTAATGTTTTTACAGTAGATTTGAGGCTTGTACAGCCCCTCCTGTAAGGAATAATTGTGCATCAAAGGCATTTATGTAGAGTCTGGACTATAGATTACTAGTTTTTGTAACGGAGGTGATTCATCCAAAAATGGATCTTTTACTTTGTTTATTGATAAAGCAAARCCAAAATCCCAGAAGTAATATTCGAGTAAGGATAGAGGCCTTGAGTATTTYGCATTCAGAAAGAAGTTAACCAGACTGATGATGGCATTTGAAGAAAAACAGACCTGTGGTACAGAAGGAGCTAAAATGATAAGTRTGATCCTTATAGCATTTTACCAATAGGGGTTACTCTAAACCAAATCTAGCAGTGGAAAATGGAAAGTGGAAAATGGAAAATAGGGCTAAGCCTAGAAGAGTGTGAATGAGGGTGTTTCAAAGGGATGGTTGGCAGTTTGAAAGGGATATAACATGGCCTGGCAAAGTTAGTGGTTCGGTAGTTGGATTTTGGTGGGGGCTTTTTTTTTTTTGGTTTGGGTTTTGTTTTGTTTCTGTTCAGGTTTTTTAAGTGGAGTTTTCTGCTTGTTTTTTCCTGCTTTGGAATTGAGCAGCTGTGCATTGTGCTCCCATCCCTGCTCTGCAGAATGAGCATCAGAGTGCAGGGGCTGCTCACTGCTTGTGTTGGGCACCCTCTCACCAGAGACATCATCCAGCTTTTGAGTTGTTACTTAGCACCATGAAAGTCCTTACCAGGAAAATTGAGTGTTTTCCTAAGGCTAATACTGTAATCTTTTGGAAAACAGATGTTTGGGGGGTTTGTTGGCTTGTTTGTTGCTTGGGAATTTGCCTGGTAGCATTGCCAGTGCATGAGCATTTGTTTGTATGGGAATATCGAGGGCATTGCCCAGCCCCTCACCCCRGTGCCTACAGGCCATGGATGTGCTTGCTCCAGCCATCCTGAAATAGTTCTACCCACAGACACGTGTCCCCTGCATGCCTTCCCTGTGTCCATGTCTATGTGCAGCAGCTCTTACTGTTCATCAAATTAGAGGGACCCTTTTTTCCCTGCCAAGGAATAGGTGGGCACCATGTACCACTCCAGACAGGAGCCCTTCTGCTCTAGAGTGGAGATGTTCTCCAGAGCTTTCCTGGGATTTTGAGTGTCTTTGCAGTAAGAGGTGTCTGCTGAGACTGATGTGGACACACAGAGGTAACTGCTCAAAGGTCACAAAACCTGCCTGCTGTGGAGGGACAGAACCACTGCTKTTTTTCAGGTAAAACTTCAGCTCACCCATCCCTCTCAAGCTATTTCTRTGGAAAACCCCACAGGATGATTTCCTGCCGTCTGTGCTGCATCCTGTGTGGTCCTTCAGCAAGGCTTCACTTTTGCTGGAAAAAACAATAATTTTATTATAAACTATAGACAGCTCAGCAGTAGCTTTCTGTCTTTCTCAGGGAGTAGCACAACAGCATGTTGTCTTTTGGACTAGCTTAAAATTTTGAATAGAAATCTTGTCTGAGTTGCCAGGTTTAGATCCTGTGCTTCTCCAGCCCCAGGGAGTGATGTGCAGCCCTTGACATCAGTCAGCCTCACCCCACAGAGCTGGTAATGACCTGAGCTGGAGGCTGCCTCCTCTAGCTAGCATGGAGTGCTGCCAAATGCTCCCTCCACACTTCCACTTGCTTGCACTTCATTAGCCCCTGCTGGAAATCCAGGAGCTTCTGCAGTGACTGCCTGTCCTCCAAGGGTGAGCCCTAACTCTGAGCTTTCATTTTCTTTTCATGTCCTTTGCACTCTGCTGTATTTCTTAAGCAAAAGGTTATTCCTCTTACAACAGTGAGCATCTCTATGTTCAATGACTGAGTTTTCAGTACCATTAATCTACAATAGATTTTCTGATGTTTAATTTCTCATCCTAGTTACTGGCCAATGGAAACAAGCAGTTTTGTCTCTACAGACCTCAAGCAAAATACAGTGATTGGCAGATGGTGTTGTTCTTTTGCAAAATATGTAAGCTACCCTGGACAGGAAAGATRGGGCAGTACTCAAGTGCTAGGATGAAGAAGTTGGAAAACTGGGCTGATATGTTAGTGAGTACTTCAAATGTAAGGGGAGTGAATTRGAAAAACTCTTATTTGGATCACAGCCCGTTGGACTTGCCACCTTTAATCTCTGATCTTCATATTCCACCTCTTAAAAACTGAGATAATGCCTCCCAAATCCCACAAGTGTTCAGGGCTCTCATTATCGCATCATTTATGAAGCACTATAAGAGCCCTAAATAGGATGAGATGTAGAAGTGTTGTGAAGAAGAGGAAGGAAACCTGTTTGACAGCACAATGGCTGTGAGATTGTCTAAGTCCAGTAAGAGAATTTTCTTGTTAAAGTTGCAGTCTCAGGGCAGCCACACTAAATTCCCTCTTCTTGAAAAGGAATTAAAGCTGGCTGTGCCAAAACACTTCCTCTTGCAGGGTGGTRAAAAGGTTGCTTTTGTAGCAATGTAGAGCCACCTTTAAAGATGAGTTTTTAAAAACTAGTGTGGCACAGYTGGGTGGGGGGCAGCCAAAATCTGAGCTCAGTTTTTACTTCTGCCCTCTGCAGAGTCTTTATTTCTGCTCTCTGCTGCAGGATCAGCAAGGCCATGTAAAATGGAAGCTACGGTGGATGGGAGACAGGCTCCTGTTCAGACAACTGTGAATGTAACACCATAACACTGCAGGTAGAGATAAATACCATGAAATTGCCAGTTGCTCAATTCCTGTATTGCAACATGCTGAAGCAATAATGGGTAGGAGAAGAGGCTTCCTCCCCATTGCCAGCCTGCCCATACCCATCTGGGAACAGCAGGATGAGGTAAAAACCGTCCTTCCCCTTAGTACCATTCTCCCTGGTTTTTCTCAGTTCACAGCAAGGGAGAGGAGGTGCCAAGCAGGGTGAGGAATGCCAACAGAGGGCTCCTGTGCCCAGGCCCAGATGTGGCACATGCAGTGCATGGGAGGGAGTTTGAGCCTTTGCACCACAATGTCGAGCACTTTCCTGTGAGACCCCTGTGCAAGAGCCCCTTTGTGCTCCTCAGATAACTGRGGTTTCTCAAGCAGGACTGACATGAGGCCAAGCCCACTCGTGGTCTCCCCAGGAGGCATTTTCAGCTGTGGGGATTGGTGCAGCCAGCTCTTGTTCCTGCCTGACAGCACATCCATGCAGATGGTGATATCCATCCATTAGAACCCCAGGGGCTATAGTGCTGCTAGACTGTAGTGGTTAAATAAAACAAAGGTGTGGAAATTATTTCCAGCATGTTCTGGACGTGTGAGGCCGTCAAAGGTATCACGAGTTAAAACCAGAAATTGAAGTTGCAGGATCTGTACGGTAACATCTTTTAAAAATGTCATCAAAAACAAATCAGAAGAAGGTGGCTTTGTCTAGACTCTTGTTTCCTAATACGAATGCCAGGAGTTATTGCASCCGTACCTTTCTGGAGACTTTCTGGCTGGGGAATGTTCTCTTTCCAGAGGAAATCCTTTTAACTTTCAGCAGTTCAAGACTCTAATTGGATGAAATAATAGCTTGGCACTCCCCCAAGCAATATGATTTTTATCTTTTCTGTTGTCTGCAAAAGCCTGACTTGTCCAATGCCATGAGTCACGGAGGGAATGTGGATGTCAGACTGCCCTTGTATCCAGGGATGGGCTSCTGGTGAGACAGGAATGGGGTCCTGGGTCAGTGATTCCTGGGGATCTGAAACATCCTCTGTAGAGCTGCCCCTCCGTGGCCTCAACAGCACTGAGGATGTGGTGTTGCTGATGTGCAGTTTCCAGGCATCTTCATTCTCACTCTGTTATTCAAAGGGGGTTCTTTCGTTGGCTACTGCTCTGGTTTCTCCAGGTGACTCATCTTACAATAATTATGGATTCATGCTTTGTCTTTGCCAAACACTAACTCTTCATTAGCTTCAACTAGCATGTTTAGATGTTTTCAGCKGAGACTTAGACTTTGATGGTTTATTTAGCCCAGAAATAAGTCTGATAGAATAAACACTGGAGCTTTGAACCTTTCAGGCTTTTGTTTCTGCACAGTGAATTAAACAAATGGAGATACTTAGCACAAGTTTCTTTTCGCTGTTCTGGAAAAACAGGAGACCTTGAGCCTCAGGGCACAAAGCCTGGCTTTCACTCTCAGCACCCTGCCTTCCCCAGTCCCTGGGGTTGTGCAACTGCCCACGGGTGCTCTGGCACAGCTCTGGACACTGGTGTGGTCCTGCTGCTCCTGTGCTCAAAGGTCCAGTGCATGCCAGGAGCCATGGCTCAGCCMCTTGTGAGGACAAGGTGCTGGTTTAACTTGGAGATGCATCAGCCCAAAAAGTGCAGCTGGAAGCTGTGTGGATTATCTTGTCTGGGGTCTTGTCTGGCCCATTGAGTTTATCACTGTTGAATTCCAGCAGGACTGCACCAGTCCAGGGCTCCTGTGGGGCTGCAGGTGCTGGTTTGAACCTCTAAACTGTGGAGAACCAAAACCACATGCTGTGCAGTGCTGTTTCCCACCTCAACACCCAAAACTCAGCTGCCCCTGGCCTCCCTGCCCTCACACCATCCTCGCTGTCCAGTTGGAGGTTCCATCCTCCTGTGGCTTGGGGCAATGGAGAAAGGGCCATAAGCAAGGAGAGATGTGCAAAGCAGGAAACTGTGCTGCATAAAATACCTGTAGGACAGGTGGATGCAAAAGGACTGGATGCAAGGACTAGCTTGAGCTCAGCTGGAACAAGGATTTCCCCTTGAATTCTTGCCTTGCTTGCAGATGTTCAAACAGTCAAGCCTTCATGTCTGGGGAAGTGGTGGGCCTCCACAGACCCTCTGTGAAGGTCTTTGTTTTCCTTCATCCACAGGACAGATGTAATGCAGGGATGCAACAGGAGACTAAATTTGGAAAAATAATTAAGCAGCCAAAAGAAGCAAACATGACATGAGTGCATGAGTGGTGTGCTTGGCTTGTGAGCAGCAGGGGCTCCTGGGCTGGCTCTGCTGTTCTTGCTGTCCTTCMCCTGCCACCTTTCCCATGGGAGCAGGATTTGATCATCCTCCTCCAAATTTTGCCAGCAAATGCTTCTCCTGCTACCACTGTGAAATACCTACAGGTCAGTAACCCCCCAGCTTGTTTCCTAGGTAGGTTTTGTCATTGAGAGCAGTGTCCCAGCTGCTTGTGTGGGGCAGTTTGGGTGTGGGTGGACCATCCCACCTCCTGCCAAGGTCCCYGGCACCCTGCCCCAGCACTGGCTGCCCAGGGAGGTGCAGAACACACAAATGAGTGGGATGAGGGGGGTTCTTAGGGCAGGACRTGACTTGTGCAAGTTTGTCTTAGAATTACTGTACCCTTCACTGAGGAGGAGCTCTTTGTCTCCTGCCAGTGCTGCTTCCCTTGGGGCATTTTTTTCCTTCTCCTTTTGCCATCTTTACAGTTTGTTTTCCTTCCTGCATCTGCAAGGCTGCCTCCAACAAAGCCCTGGCAGACAATCTTATCTCKCAGCACAACTAGTCCTGCTCCTTTGACTGGAGTATGTGCCTGCTCAAACACTTGGCTGGAGCAGCTCTGCCAGGGGCATGAGAGAGCCACAGCCCAGCAGGGAGGGCAGGAGAGGGGCAGTGAAAAGGCACTCGGAGAGATTTGCTTTGCATGTGCCGTTTCTGAAGTGCAATGCCATTAATTAAATGGGTAGGAGAAATGGCTGAGTCTATTTTTCCCTCTTGACTTGAAAGGCTTTTTTTCTTTTTTTTCCCTCAGTTTGTGGTTTTAATTGTTTGGTGATCAAAATAGATCTGCWCTGGAGCATCTGTGGGAAAGGGCCTCACACTTATTTTGGGAGAGGAGGCTTTAAACCTTCACAGGGGAAGGCAGATTGAGAGCTTTCATTGCTTGTCCCTTGAAGCAGGTACTCTTGATAACTAGTACACCTGAAACTATGAAAGAAAGTGCAGATACAAATAGCACCAAAATTAATTAAAGAAAATGAGCTGTTTCTTTTGCCCAACCACACCTTGCAAACCAGGAAATACTTCCTTTTATGCAGAAACAGGAAGACTTCTGTCCTGGCCAGGGCAGTCTGCAAGCCTCAGGTAATGAGCTTTGTTTATGTTGTTGGGGCAGGATGGTGAAGTCAGTGCAGCTGCAAGTGAAAGACTTCATTCACTAAAGGTTTGTAAAAACTTATTACCTCTTGAAAAATCAGTAGAAAATTGAATTGCTGGGTGCAGCATTTCATGTCAGTCCAACTCTTACTGTGGTCAGTGGAGACCTTTCTGTTTCTTTGAAAGGCACTGCTAAACAGCCTCAGTGTTCAGGCAAATGCTGGAGACACTCATTCTGTAGTGAGGGTTAGAGACTTGTTCAGGAASCAGCCATCTGTTTTATCAGACAGTTCACCTTTTGTTTCTAGTGTCCAACTGATGTACATTGTTTTAGCAATGAAGAAGGCTGAGAACACCACTTTAGTCAAACGCTGTGCCTAAAGCACAAAGCACGACTTGTAAACACTCCTTTGTAYTAGGTATCTTCTGATATGCTAGGCTGGGATTTATTTTTACTTTGTTGCTGMCTCCAGCCCTTTCTGGCATTTCCTGGAGACTCTGATCATTTCCAGCAGCAGGCAGTGAGAGCAGGCACATCTCCCCCCAGTCCTGGTGAGGGTTTTGCACAAGGCTTGACTGGATGGCAGTGGTGGTGGATGATATTCCGAGGCCCCGTGGTGCTGGCAGTGAGTCCCAAGTGCAGGTACTGCAGCCTGTGACAATATAAAAGCACAGTCCAAATGTGTCTGTGCAACCTGAGGGTACAATCTAAGGGATGATCTACAAGTAACTCCAGGCATTAAGGAAGAAAAATTATGTCCCACGTTGTATCATCAACTTAAAAAAAAAAAATTATAGTGGTTTTTCAGTAGTAGCCTCTATGGTTTGGCTGATTCCTGGTACACACATTYGTAGGATGAGTTTATTTTCCTTTGTTTTAGCAGAATGCATAGAAACTTAGGCTGATAATAACTGARACACTGATCTATTCACGTGAGTCTCTGAACTGTCAAAATACCAGCTAGCATGAGACTTGCAATAAATCACTAGAGCTCACAACTCTGACAATTGAACAAGTGCCATTGGCTGAGGTCAAAGCTGCAAAAAAGAACTTCAAGTGCATTTTTAACAAAAAAAAAAAAATCTGAATGTACAACAACAGAATCTGTGCTTTCTCTGATTTCTCAATCAAATTTGCTCAACATGCAGCTTGAACATCTGGGTTTCCTTTGCCTGTCAGTTGTTGATTGCCATCCCCTCATGATGCCCTGACCTTCAGAAATTGCTGCAATGAACTGTTTTGCCTACCAATAGGCGAGTTTCATGCCTATAAAAGATGCAGGTCTTGCTTCTTTTTTATTTATAACTCACATCTCTTGTTTCTGGTCCCTGTGCTGTCAGCTCAGTGGCAGAAACCACAGGAAGTGCTGCCCTTTGAGGGCAAGTCCCTTGAAACAGCCAGTCCTGCCCCATCTTCCCCTTAATGAAAGAATTCAGATGGAGAGACACAGGGGCCAACACTGACCCTCGTGGGACCCCACATCAGCACCTCTGTGCTGGGGAAGGGTTTGGGCCAACTTGATACAAGTTTTTGGCCAGACTGGCTCTGCAAAGCAAAAAAGACTGTTGTGACTCTGAAAAGTACTGGATCTGACACAGCTCCGCCATTGCATCACACAGACACATCATCAGTGCCCTTCAGCTGGGCCGTGTGAATCACCAAAGGATGATGATGCTGACAGGAAAGAGAAGCCAGCTTGGTGATGTCTTCTTCTGGCAGCTACTTCTCTAAGATGGACCACAAAGTTTGTGTGCTCTCTCAGGTGAAGTTTGGATAAGGAAGACAGTTTTGCTCAAGACCACAGTTACAAAGTGKTTTTATATTTATGCAAAGATGGGTTTTTCCCATGACCATGCTGATGAAAGTAAACATGGAATCCACTATTCTTCCTGGGAGCAACCCCCTTATCCTAAGCCACGCTGACCTGACATGAGGGGGACCACCTGCTGCACCCACAAGGCCACTTGTACCATTGTCCCTAAAAAGGCACCCAGGAAGAGGGTGCCAGAGACTCAAGGCTGTTCCCATGTGGATGGGACATGCTTCACCTGTAGGCTGGAGGAAACTGTCTGGYTCTGCACCTACCCACCACACAGACTGCCCATCTTTGGTCTTTTTCCATTTACATGGGGATTACTCATACCAGGACTTGGATGTTGCAACTTTGATGGTGTAATCCTGCCATGCCTTTGGTAACTCCGAGTCTTCTTGAACAAGTCTGCAGAATTTAATGTCTGATGTGAAAAGCAAAGGTATCTATGAAGGTGAATATTAAAGTTGTTTTGGATGAATTCATGTGTTATAAAAAATGAGAACAGAAATGGTGCAGAGGTGATTTTCTTTTTTGATATGTCATTGCAGACCTCTTTCAACTGGGAATTTCTTGATAAATATTTAATATTCATTACACAATTCCATTTTGACATGAAATCCTCAGGGATGCATAGTTCAAATACAGCAAAAAAAATACACTTCTAAAAGAAAGTTGAACTGTTCTTGGTCAATGTACTTATTTTAGTCTTTCCTGTGGGTGTCTGGCTCTGAGCAAACTGCAAGTGCTTGTGCAAACCTGTGGCTCAGGCCCATCCCCATCACACAAGACCAAATTCCCATTCTGAGGGGGCTTAGTTTGGCCTCTTTTGATTCATGCATCRAAAGTACAGCTAAAACTAAACATCACCTTTCTCAAGCTGCACAGGCTACCAAAAATACAGCAGGCTTACCCTGGTTTGTTTTGTGTGTATCACATCCTGCTTTGGATGAATTTCTMTTAAATGTATCAAACACAGTTTGGGGGATTTCCCTTCAGCCTTCATAGAGTCCTTCCTGCCTTGTCCTCTCTGGTCATCCTGTGCTGTTGCACTACGGGAACACAAAAGTTGTGACCAAGGATTTGTGAAACTCCCTGTGCCATGGCATAGGTTCTTGGGCTCTGGCAGAGCTGATGCACTGACCAGGGGACAATCTGAGGGGTGTGATGAGCACCAAGCCAGCCTCAGGCCTGCTGAAGGTGCTGCTGGGAGGAAGGCAAGAGTCCTGCCAGGCTGAGAGATGCTTTTGACGCTGCAGCTTCATCTGATAAGATTCCATAAAGCTAACATTTAAGGGTCAGATAATAAGATATGCTGCCTTCAGACATTGCATACACAAACCCAGCCCACTGCTGAGACAAAAGTGGCTTTAAGCCCTGTCTCTCCATCTATCTGATCTGTTTGCCTTTTGCCAGCTGGCATGAAACGTTCTTTTATCTGAAACTATTTCCAACTATTTCTTCTCTCAGAATCTCCACAGTGTTTGCATGACTTGAAAGAACTGTTTCCAGGATTTCTGGCTGCACGGCATTCGAACTTCAGATTTTACAACAGGTACTTCAGTACATTCCCTTGCTTTTTTAAAAAAGGGCTATTGCAGCAGGCCATCTGTCATGGGAAGGGTGTGTCTCCTGCTCAAAATATTCACTTTCTCATTTTATTTTTGATACCTCTTTASCAATTGAAGGTTGGCAGCGTATTATTCCCGTAAACCAAGTCCAAAGAATGAGCARGGAAATTTCATGTGTGTGATAGATAAGCCTCCAACCAGAATGGGGAGAAGTTCTGGGAAGCAAGAGGTGTCTCATTGTGGCTGCATCTTTTTGGGGTTTACTGGGGTCTGGGATTTGCAGGTGSCCCATTTGAAACTACACAAAGACCTCCAGGTGTGAAGCCTGGAGCTGCAGCTGAGTTTGGTACTACCTGGGGAATGGGATAGAGAAGATCCTTCTGTTGTTTGTGTAAACCTGCCACTGAGACATTGGTAGTTTTTAACCCAGATCAGCTATTTTGAAAAGACATTTTTATTGCTGTTCAGCACATGGTGGGCAGTGATGATTGCTATGTTTCCTTATGGAGGTACCCATGTTATTGTACGTTCAGTTTTTCAGGAGTAGCTTTGCTAGGTCCAAGTGGGAGGAACTGTGATGTGGATTGCACCTCGCTTGTTTCAGGCAGCTTGAATAGCATGTACTTCTTTTCATACAGAAAAACTACAGTTCCCACTTTTCTGGGCAGCAGCCACATAAGGGAGCAAATCCTGAAGGACTGGCTTGTCCCTCACCRTGAAGCTGGATGGTGGCATAAAGCAGAGAACTTCAGCTGCTTGCTGGAGAAGTGTTCAATGCAAGTCAAAGCCATTGCCTACGATGTATTTCCAGCCAGCATAAGAAGGAAATCTTTGTTCTGATGTGCCTTTTTTTTTTTTGTTTTAAGATGTAGCAATTTGTGGCCAAATCACAGGATCTCAAGGGAGCATTCTGGCTGAAAAAATTACTTCAGAATTTGGCCTAACATAACTTTAAGATAAAAACTTTCATGTAATCACTAATTCAAAGTCACAGTTGCTTTGGCTTCTCTCATTATCATTCCTAAGTTATTCTTTTCATGCTGGGAGTTGGATTTTCCTGGCACTGCATCTGTTTTCAGCAATGTATACACCACAACTGCTGACAACTAGGAGTTGGATCCCATGTTCCTCGACCCTGGCTGTAGCTTGTTTTTTCTGGCACCACTTTGAAGTCTCCCATCTGCACTTGTCTCCTGATGACCAGTGGCGGTCCTTCAGCTGTGTGAGAAGTGCCTGATGTTATCCTGTTGTTCTTGCACTCCTCCAGATCTGTTTCTCGGCCAGGCTGTGAGCACAGCCCTTGCCTGTTCCTAGATAGAGCCTTATCAGGGCCAGCCATGGCAATGCTCCCATCCCCTCCTAGCCCTCCCCTGTGCTTGCTGGAAGGTTTGTTAGCTCTGTGCATTTTAGCGTAGCAGAAATGCCCCTCTGCTGCTTCTCTGGCTTTTCTGTCCTCTTTGCTTTTCTGTGGAAATGTCCCCCGACCTCTCTTTGAGCTATGATCTGTAGGAGATCACCTCTGCATCCTTCAGGTGCTGGGAGTCAGAGGGAGAGCTGTGTGCTGGTATCTCTACTTGCCTCTCATCTCCACTGGGCTATTTTTGTTCAAGCCTGGTGCTGGTTGCGCCATATCCAGCTTACTCATGAGATGCCGCTGTTCCTCTTAGCAGCATTTGAAGGAGTACAGCTGTTCTATGCTTGGATTCCTCCTCACTTGGCTTACCAGGAGCATGACTTCTAAAGGTATGCGTGCTGTTTGCTAACAAGTAGGTGCCCTTGCTCAGCTGGGAGGTGGATATTTCCCTGAGCTTACTCTGTAGTTTGATGTGGGCACCGTGTACTTGACAGATTAACAGTGTGTTCATTCCTCCTCTACTGCTTGTCTGGGTTTGTTTATTTCTATTATTCCTGTTGTATTCAGTTTAGTTTGTTATYTTTGGTTTTGTTTTCCAGGCCTCTCTCCTTTGCTTACTTTTGTTCAGGTTAAAGGAATCCTTTTTTGAGCTTTCTCAGTATTTTGAGGGAAAGCTGCTATTACTGATGAGAAATTTGTGCTTTTTAATCGTGCTTTGCCAGACAGGGCAGGCAGGAGCTTGCACATACATGTTCCCTCCCTGTCCTCATTCAGATATCAACTGACTTTGATCTTCCTATACCTCCCACCCTGTGTTGAAGCTTTACTTGGCATTCAGGGTTTCCATTACCTCCGTACCACAGGTGACATGATGGAGCAGTTTTCAGCCATCCCTTTTTTTGCTGTCATCCACTGGCCACTGCCAGGAAAGCGTTACCCCAGGCTGGGAATTTACTGGGAATCACCCCTGGAGCCCAGTTCCCACCAGCAGCAATGCTGGTGGCTCAGTAAGCCTCCCTCAGTCAGGAGAGCAGTGTCCCAGCCTGGCTGCATTTCATGGAAAGCCATTTTTCAGCTGATTTCCTTTCCTGCCTGCCAGTGCCCCACTGGTTTCCATGGTATTTGTGGTTGTGTAGGGGTGGCAATATCAGCATCCTGGCAGACTTCCAGGTTGCCTCTCCGTAAAACCCTGTATGGTTTCAAAAGTGTATGTATATATATTTTTTTCTTATTTTTCCTTCATCCCACAGAGCTGCTGCATGCTTTTAAGCAGTTAATCTATTCCATCCTTTGCTTATCTCACAGGCACAGTGTGAGGTTGTGCCTGTTCTTGCTGGCAAGTTGCTTTGAGGTTCTTCTGATGAAAGGTTTGCTGTAAAGGCAAAATGTGATCAGAGCCATATTATCACTCTGATTTCCAGGGGCTGGTACAGAGCATCCTACWGAAAGAATAACATAGTCCCAATGACCACAAGCTGATCCTTGGAGCTGAACTTAAATGGGCCAGCATTCCCATCATTTCCATCCTATCAAGTAAGGGATCCTTCCATGTCTTCATGCACTTCTGAGAGCTGCTGTGCTTACTGTCAGTGGATGTGAGCTCCCAGGCCAGCCACACATCTGTAACAGCAGTGAAGAAACATCAGAAAATCTATCTTATTACAGAGGAGATTCTGTCAATCCTGTTTTGTTTAAAARAACAAAACCAAAACAATCCAGGGCTTTGCTCTAAGCAATATTTGGAGTGAGCTGAGCACACATCTGGTCTCAGCTTCATGCAGGCTTTCATWATGGTCTCTAGCCATAATAGTTCCATTTTTTGGAAGCGAGTCATTGCTGCTCTTCGGGTTGAATGAACTCTGATCAGGCGTGGACCTCAATGYGTCAGGGTGAAAAAACACCTCATGTCTGGGCTGTGGGAGGCTGCAGTGGCTGGAGAGAGGGGATGCTATCTTTGGATACACACAGAATGGTCYCTGTTACACATAACTTGAGAAGAGTGATTAAATGGTGACCTTCTTGGCTAAAGATGGCAGGGCTGTGATGTGTGATTTTGAYTGTTATGGGCTCAGTTTCATCCGATAAGATACATTTGGCAACACAGCGTAGTACCAGATTGAAGGCCCCTATTCTGAGATGGGTTTAATGGCCCTGAGTTGAAGGAAGATAGACCTTGGTCTGCTAAAGGGAAAGGGGCCGAAAAACTGCAACATGTATTAACTACTTCTATCTGTAGAAACCACAGGAAGAGATAATCCAGTAGCAACAGCTGCCCTGGAATTATTTGTGCACATGTTTGGCTCCAAAGCTTTTTACCCAGCTGGCTGGAGGTCACTGTGTGTACAGATAAGTATTTGCCAAACACTAAGGAGAAGACAGGACAAGGTCAGAAGCTCTTCTGGTAGCAAGGCAGAGCATGTTTAGCAAATGCTGCTATCTCCTGAATTGGGGTGAGAGATTTCATCAACAAAGTACGCAGGAGAGCTCTGAATACTAGTGGAGGGCAGGAAGAATATGCTTTACAGCTTTTGGTTAAGCCAAGAGAAACTTCAGACTTGCTGCTTCCTTCTGAGTCAAGGACTATCTGCCAGCCTGTCCCAGGGACCTAGCTGTGTGGATGAACCTTGTGAAACTTCCAAGCCAGTGTCCCTGTCAGTGTGGCTCATATCAGAGATCTGAGTTTACCACCCTCCTGTTTGTTAAATCAAAGTGCATTTTGATTTAAATCCATACTCAAACATAACCATCTCCTGTAGCTTTTTCTTTCCTCCTTTCCCTCTTCAGCTCACCTCCCTCCTGCCTAAAACTTCCTCTCTCTTTCTGTTCAAAATTTAGTTCAGAGTCCGTGCTTCTGTTTGCCCTCATTTCACACCCCTTCCACCCTTCTGTTCATAGGAATGTGAGMAAAGGTACAGGGTGGTAGTTTTTCCTTTTGCTAAATGCAACTTCTGGAGAGGAAGCTGAGGAGATGGTTGAAAATAAATGAGTACAAAAGTGAAACTGGCAAAAATGCTAGAGAGGGGAAACCTTGCTCAGACATTGATTTTACTGAACTCAAGAGAGGCATGGGGAAAAGGGAGGGGGAAAAGCAATATACAAAACATCACAACAATTTTGTGGCAAATGTGGGGGCAAAATTCCTTCTAACTTAGGAAATGTAAAGCACCTCATGTGGCATTTCTGTGAGATGTTCCTCTCTGCTTTTGATCAGCTTTCATCTATAGAAATCCACAAATTCTTTACAATAAAGGACAATTTTTCCTGTAGAGATCTCTTCTCACTTATCCCTACATACTCATTTGTCTTTGCCTTTTAATCTGAAATCACAGGCAGAGGTTTCACAGAGTWTGAGTGCCGTCTGTGCCCCCTAAGCCACACACCCAAGGCTTGAACAGCCCCTTTTGGGTTGTGGAAATGGCCTCTGGAGGCCTGGGTCTTGTTTGTGAATGAAAGCTTTATAAGGCCTCTGCAATTTCAAATCTTTAGCAAGGTTCAATGGTCTGTATCACTTCAATGAGAGGATTCCTAATGGATGCTCTGGGGGAGCAGTTAGTTGGGTTCAYATTTCCAAATCAACCCATGAGAGGCAAGCAGGGTGTACAGAGGTACTGACTCATTTCTTGATTGGAAGGAACACTCCTCACAGATAAAATGTCTCCAAATTGTCAGGCAACAGATGTCATGTTAGAGGCAGAAGCATAAGGGATAGAAAYCTCCTGTTTGGTTTAGTAAAAGGTAATAATTTTAATTTTGTCTTCCTCCAGGTGACATTTCCAGAGCTGGCTGCACTCAGGAGAGGAACGCTGGGCACTTCCTCTGGAAGCTGTGGCTCTAAGAGTGTTCAGTCCTCTGACATTGTTCTTGCAGTGGCAACAAACACTGAGTTAAAAGGGGCTTCAATTCAACTCTGTTATTGCTCTTTTTCACCTTTGCAAGAGAAGACAACATCTGAAGAAGCTCTGCTGTTGTGCTTGTATTTGATGCCTCCTTTTTCATTGCAAAGAGGAATTGTTGTAAGAAGTCTGAGCAAAAACTGTTCCCTCCACGCTGTCATTTAAAATAACAAGCAACAAAGGCATGTTGTAGACCACTTCTGTCCTTTAGATGAATRCCTGACACTTGTCAAGGTGGTGTGGAGTTCAAGGATGGCCAGCMATGACCACAGAGGCTGCTTCCTCTGCATCTCCACCACAGCAAACTGAGTGCAGGTCTATCAGGGCTTTATCAGAGGCTCTGATTTTGTTCTCAGAGGGCATTTTATTGGCTTCCTGATAGAAGTATTGAGCTGATTGGAGAAGTATTTTTAGGTCTAATCCTAATTGTCTACGAGAAATTAAAGATGAAAAAGGAAAAGGTGGCTTTTGAAAACCAACCTGCCTTGTACTGCTAACTATCCTGTGTAGTGAGTGATTACAAAAACACCAACCAGCAACAGAAAAAGAAAAGAAAGCCCAAGAGCCCAGAAGCAGAAGGCAAAGGGAAGGTAACAGTAGCAGGAGAGTGTGTTGGGATTCCATGAGCTCTGTTCCCAGCTGCCTGTCGCAAGTGTGAGAAAGATCAGGTARCTCTCAGGAATGAAACCCTGCAGGTCTGTGGTGATGACATACCCATCTACTACGGACCAGAAGATGATTCTGACACAAGTCATTMCATTTCTATTTCTGACTACATCCATTGTTGGATTTAATGAATAAGTGATGTTTTGAACTGATAAACACCCTGCAGCGAATTTCCCATTTTATGTCAGAATGAACAAGCCAAGAGATTCAGACAAGCTGTAAAAGGCCTTTAACATATAATTTCAGACTTAATTCAAAGTGGGAGGTGTTCCTCAGAGCTAACTTGAAAGTTTCTCTCACCTCCACCCCCAAAGTGGAGATAAGATTTCCACAGACTAAGCAATGTTATCTCTAAAACAAGGCAGCAACTGCTACCAACACTGTTGGTAGTCCATTATCACAGGGAAATATAACGTACAATGAAATGTAAAAATGGCTATTAACTATTTCACTGCTAATCCTTTTAAAGACAAAATATTCCCTTTGTTTATCCTASAGTGTGCACCTTCCCCCTCGCTGCAGGCCCAAGGCTGACCTGTCCCACAGTGACCTGCTTATGTTTCCAGGCTTGATCCTTTGATCATGCAATTATGGGCTGCCCATAGGAAACCATTCACTGTACTAAAATCAGGGAATGAGATCAGCACAAAAAAGAAGTTAAATATCAAGATAGTTCTTTCTGGGGACTGCCACAAAAGTGGTGCAATTAATTTTTGCATTAAATTTATTAAAAGCCTGCCATCAAAATGCAAACAAAGCTGCCACAAAACTTCTGATATAAGATTTTGATGTCAAATGCTTGACATCACAATTGCACAGTGTGATTCACCTTGTAGTAGATTACAAAATAGCCTGGTAGAGTTAAAGAAACTCAGGTCTGAAAACACTTACTGGTTCATACTCACAAATGTTTTTGTTTTTTTTTTCAAAAGCTCAACAGTAGGTGCTCTTTTCTGTGCTTCAGAGACAAAGAAAAATAAAGTCATAACAGCTTTCAGACAGATTTTTATGAGTCTAAAGGCCAAAAGTAATGTCTGGCACAGATTATTTAACTTATTTAACTGGACTAAAAGGGAAATTAATTCCCTCTGAGGCAGGGAATTTGATTTACCATTTCCTTAAGGCTTTTGGTAGAATAGGGAGCATGAGAGCCTGTTCTGTTATGTGATGCCACAGGAGGTTTTGCCACTCTCACATCTTGGCAGGACAGACTGACCGCTGTGGACAGGGCTTTTCCTGCCTGTGAGAAAGAAYAGAAAGAAACAGATTTTACCCCACAAAGGACTTTCCTGGGATTTCAGTCACGGCTTGGTGTCCCTCTGTCCCTCTTTTAGAGAATCCATTTTCCCAAGATAATACCCTGGAAAAGGAGCAAAACCCAACAATAATTCAGACAAGGTGTAAGTGCTGCTGGTAGGTTGCAAAAAGGCTCCGAAGGACAGGGTGCCTTTCCCTATTCTCAARGAAACATGTCCATGACTGAGAAAGGTACATTTGTGTTCAGGTTGCTTCTGAACCCCAGAGGCTTCATCATTTTTCTTTCTGTATATGTGCATGCTTCCCTGTAACAGTGGTCTCCCAATAGCCACCTTCCCTATCCTGAGTCCAAGGGGACTTAYGGGGGTGTGTTAATGTCCATCTGCAACACCCAGGATTGGACACTGATGGGAAAATCTTTATAAAACAAGTAACTGAACACTTCTGAAAGTAATGACATCTGCATGTGATTTCTTGTTTGGCTGCASTGGCTGAAGCTGTAGCTGCTAACTCAGCAGACTGTAAGTAGACACTATTGTCTCTTCAGTGAGTCCTGGCTGCAATTCAGGATGTTAATAATATCTAGAGAGCCATAGGAGGCTTGGATCCTGTCTATCAGGAACCACCTCTCTCTCCACAAACACTTATGGGAGCAAGATTGGGGAGATGATCTTGCTGACAGTTCCCTAATTTAGCAATGAATGGCAGGCATTCATTTTGGAGATCTGTACAGAGTTCATTATTTTTCAAGCTATCACTTAGGATCCAGAACGGGTGCATTTGTAGAAAAGTCTGTAAACATCTTGATGGTTGTTCTAACATATGTTTATATATCAGAGTAAATGCTAGGGGGATGCTTTGTTTTTAAATTAGAAAAAAAATCTCCCCTAAAAGCTAAATATGTGGATGTGTTGTTATATTCTTTTCCTGACACTTATGGCAGCACTGGGAGAACACTCCGGCCAAGCTGATGGGCAGCCAAATATAATTTATGGCTTGTTTTAAACTGATTTGTTGACTTCATGAAAGGCTCTGTCAAAAAGAACAGTCCCCTGAGTCCTAACAATGATAACAGTTACATTGCATCAGCGCCGAAAAACTCTTGGAGAATAGTGAACCCATCCTGAGAAATCTTTTTTAAAGCGTCTGAACACTGGATTTTCTAAAAAGAAATGGAACTAAAGCTGTTGTTTCATAGTTCTTTTCAGTTTTCTTTATTCTTTTACATTTTATTTTTCACTGATTGGAATACCCTCTTGGTAGCATGAAAATAATTTCCCTTATTCCAGTTAGTTAAAAACAAAGATGTGTGTTGTTTAAAGGAGATATTGCTAATGAGGACATGTTTAATTTCTCTTACGTGCGGTGTTGAATTTGCAAGTGATATCAACATGTTTGTGTTTGCATCAGTCTGACCGAGAGCAGGACACTCCTGAGCCTCCTATCAGCCACATTTCTCCTTTGCTGAAGCAAAGGGCAACCCCAACGTGCTGTTTGTGCCTGCACTGCTCAGAGATCCCTCACCCAAGGGCAAGATACACATCCCCTGCTGTATCTGATCATATCTCAGGGAGCTTCCAGCCACCAGCTCCTCTGCCACTGTCCTCCTTGTCCTTACCCCATGACTTGGGCAGCCTTGCCTCTGCCTGGCTGTGACAACAGTGACCACAGCTGCAAAAGACCATCTGCTTCCTAAGGTCTTCCCTCCTCATATCAGTTTTCAATGATCTTGTCTCCACTAAGTTCAACAGTGTTGTTTCATTGGTCTGAGTTCTTCCTGGTGGAAAAGCAGTGCTTCGGTCAGAATGTTGTCTTTTAAATCTTGGTAAATTTGACACGTTTTCTTGTCTCCCCCCTTGTCTTTACCTGAACCTGCACCACAGATTTACCGTCCTGCAGCTCTGCAAGTTTCCACATCCTGACTACTTTTCTGAATGTTAGGGTAGTGAAATCCTAACATACAGATAAAACAATATCACAGGAAGAATTATAAATATGTTCTTGTCCAAGCACATAACAATGAGCAAGCCTGWCTGTAACAGTTTGGATCTCTGGTTTCCTCCCACCACCGTGGGAAAAGGAAGCTGCTTCTGTGCCTAGACAGTTTTCTACATCAGTGTGATGAAGCAGGGGTCAGCCCTTCCTTAGCCCTGCCAGCTCCAGGGAAATGGGTGCAGCAGCTCCTGCTCTGCAGCCTGGCATCRCTGTGTGACCAGAGACTTTCTGCAGCCTTCACAGCCACACCAGGCCAGGAGCAACCTGGCCCTTGCAGGACTCAAAATAGCTTAGGGAAGGAGGGGAAATTCTTGCAAACTGCTGTGATTGCAAATTTATGAGATTAGTCCAAGGGCCTGATATAAACTCAGGCAAAGCAGATTCACAGCCTCATGGCCTTCATTAGGGTGTTTTCTTGATCAGGTTTGGGGTTTTTGTGAAACTAAAAGGAAATAATTGTATTTAAAATGTCATGTCTTGTTCCTYCATTTTAAGAAAACACAGAACAAAAATTCAATCCATTTTGTGGAGAGAAGTATTTTAAGGTGGAATATATGTTTTTGTACAATTTCTTATGGAGAAGAACTCCTAGTATTAATTAATGAGTCAAAACTAGAACCATTGAAACAAGTGAGACTTCTCTCATTTACTTCAGGCTGAGCAGGTTTTCATACACGTCATAAACAATTACAGTAATTTTCTTTTACCATCTAAACAGTGAAAGTRCTGTGCAACCCACATGGCTAGGTTTTTGTTTTCTCTGAACAAAGCCGATCTCACTTCTTTTATTGGTACGTACAGCTGGACAGAAGGTGTGTTGCACAGTTTGGTGTCTTTTTGGAACTGGAAAAGAGCACTGGATTTTGGTCCTGCAAAAAAATACTCAGTGTTGAGKTTTTTTTTTTCTCTCTTGAAGGTAAAACTGTTCTGGCTGTTGGGTAGAGAGGGGATGTTTGCTTCTAAAGGTTATTTCTTGACACTCACATTCCACAAATAACAGGAAGGATACTGTGGTTAACGTGGTTGCAGTTCTGGAAAGTGGCAATACAAATTACAATCTGGGATTCTGTATTCTGTTGTCTCACCCATATCCATGTTAGATCTGCATAGATTGGAAGTAAAAATATTGTAGGAAATTCTAAAAACTTTTTATAAATCTTGACCCTAGGAATGTCAAACTATGACTCYGGCCAAAGTATCACAATTATGTGTAGGGAAGTGTTAACAGCCTGCACGGGAGAAAAACGCCACGTCCTTGGCTGCCTTGAGAAAAAGAGATTGGAATGCAGAATTGATAATGCAGGTGGCCAAACTGAAAACATTGGCGACACTGCAGCTTTTCCAAATCTACCAATCCTATGCTGATGAGTAGAAAGTGACAGCCTCACTGACCAATGTTTGACACAAATGTATGCACTGGTTGGTAAAGTGGATAAAAGAGGCCTGTCCCAGAATAAAATTGTTATTTTTTGTTTGTGTATATGTGTGTCTTTGTGTGTGTTATTTTGTGTCTGCTGTCTGGCCAACAGCAACAATTATGAAAATCCCATTACAATTTATTTAATAATTCTCTTGATGATCAAAGTATCAGATTACATTTATTTAATCTGTTATGGCTTGTGAAGAGGAATAAAGTTGTGCAGAAAACTTCTGTTATCACTAAAAATTCTAACTCTGATTTGCAACTACACCATTTTATGTAGTAGCATTTAATATTTTGAGTGTGCAATTGGATTTCTGAATTCGTATTCCTTGTACTCATCTTTGAAACTGGTATAGGAATTTYGGCACAGGAAAGCATTTCCCATAATCAAATCTTTGGTGATGACCCAACATGAAGGTGCCTTTGGTGTGCAGGGTGTTCTTAGGAACCTTTTATTCCACGCTACAGCCAATAACACTTGTTTGGTTTGGAAGAGCCTTGCTAGGCCAGAACCTCAGRCACTATGTTCTAGTCTCAGTTCTCCCAACAGCTGCTGAGTTCAATTTATATCTATGGTCCTGTAGAATATAGCAAAAGTTAGAGCATACAAACAGCTCAGCAAGCTCACTTTATGTTTGTTTTTAAATAATATTTTTTTTTTAATTTAAGAGGTTGATAATGGTTTTGCTTGGGGGAGTCAGGTGGCTGAAGTCATAGAGCTGGGTGGACTTCAGATTGGACGTTAGGGGAAATTTGTCACAGAAGGGGTGATTAGATACTGGAATGGGTAGCCCAGGGAGGTGGTGGAGATGTTTAAGGAAAGACTGGAGATGTTTAAGGAAAGACTGGAGATGTTTAAGGAAAGACTGGACGTGGCACTTAGTGCCTGGTCTAGCTGACAAGATCGTGGTGATCAGTCACAGGTAGGATTCGATGATCTCAGAGGTCTTTTCCAGCCTAACTGATTCTRTGCTTCGGTGACTTGCCTGGGGAGAGCAGTATTTGGTATGGCCAGGGCTCCTGGAGCAGCTCATAGGGACACAGATAACGGGCTCTTGAACCAGAGGACGCGGCAGAAGCTCCGGGGTGTCTGACAGACAGGCCACSGAGTTCAAACATGATGCAATCTCAGCGACTGCTAAACGTTTTTTTCTTGCTGTTAAAGGCGTTTTTTTCGTGAATCCTGAGCTCACGCCTCCCTGCTGACAGCCTCTGTTGACAGACAGGCCGCCTAGGGGGCCCGCTGGCCGCCTTCCCCTCCTCACGGAGCCGCCCCTCGCCCTCAGCTCCCCTGCCAGTGCCGGGGCCCCGCGCCCCCTCCCTCAGCCAGCGGAGCTCCGCCCGGCGGCTCCCCTCAGCCAGCGGAGCTCCGCCCGGCCGCTCCGCTCTGCCTACCTGGAGCCACCTCCATGGTGCGGGGCGGGGCCGGCGCGGCGGGGGCGGTGCGGTGCGGCGGGGCGGGCGCCCGGGCCGGCGGCTGCAGCGACTCCCCTTTGTGTCTGGAGCTGCCCGTGCTGTTGGGGCGGGCGGGCGAGAGGGGGCGCGGGCGGCGGAGCTCCGGCCTTCTCTCGGCTCCCGCCCGCAGCCGGCGGCGGGCAGGGGAAGGAGGCGGAGCGGCCCCTCGCCGGCGAGGAAGGTGCTGGCAGCGCGGAGGGACTGAGCGGAGAGCGGCCGGAGAAGGCCGGGCCAGACTGCCCGGCGCTGTGGGAACTCGGCGCGGGAGGCTCAGCAGGGGAAGGGCCTTCGCCCGCGGAGAGCAGCCGGGCGCGCTCGCAGCTGGAGCCGCCGAGGAGGGGCCTCGCCGCCCCGGGCCCCACCTTTGTCGGGGTGGCCGGGGGTGGTGTCGGTGCTGCGACGGGAGCCGGGGCAGCGCGGAGGAGCCCGCCCGGCGCGGGAGGTGGATGGGCCGGGATGCAGCCGCAGCCCTCGCCGTGAGAGCGGGGGGCCTCGCCGCCGCCTTCCCCGGAGCGTGAGGCAGCGAGGAGGGGCGGCCCAGAGGACAGAGACCTTTGCCGGGATAGGACCTTTGCGGCGCCTCCGTGAGCCCGCAGCTCGCTCTCCGTGCCCCGGGCAGCCCGCAGGGCCCGCGCTGACTGACACGGCTGTGGGCGCGTCTGGATATGTTCCCTTCCCAACCGGGCGCTTTCTTCGATGTCGTGAAGCTGCGTGGGAAATAGCCCGGTTCCCAGCGGAGTCGGGAGCGTGCCGCCGTCCTCCCCGGCGGGGGAGATGCCTCGGGGCTGGGAGGCAGAGCCAGGCGCTTCCCCCGTGTCCGCTGAGCGCTGCCGGCTTCCCAGGCATGACGGCGGGCGGCTGTAATGGAGTAAGAGCGAAGACGGCTCCTCTTATCTGCCATTTGCCCTTCCAGACGGGATTGTAAACCGAGAGAGTTAAGGAAGGCTGTGCGAAAGCAGGAAGAATTTACTCTCTTCGTGGTTTGGCTTTTTATTTTTTTTTTTTTTTACTCCCTTTTCTTTTTTCTCCTCCCGGCTCGAACCGTGGCTTGCCCAGGTATGCCTGCCTCACTGCAGCACCTTGTGCTGGTGCTCCTGCTCTCCAGTGCCACCCTGCTGCTCGGCACTGCGGCTGGTGAGTAGCCACTGGGTGGAACGAACTGGCCATTTTGGCAGCACCAAGGGGGTGGGGTCCGCTGGTATTTGGGCACATCTGTGCCTCCTTACAAAGTGCTATGCRTCTATTTCAGCGGAGAAGCCTGATAAAAGTTTTGAAATCCTGATACGTTAAGTGTCTCGGGGAATAAAATCTGCTTTATTGTGTAAATGAGCTCGACTTGCACTCAGTRAGAACGCTTTGGTGTAGATCTGCATCTCTTGTCTAATAACTTACTTCAGTTTTGGAAATATATATAATCTTTTTGTTTTGCATACCTCGTCCTCTGTAAGGTAATGCAGGAATTTTTAATATATATTTTAATCGGCAGCAGAGCTGTGCATGTTTTGCTATGGGTTCTTCGGGCACAGCCATTTTTAATTTTATCAGCATCGGTGCTTCTCGGGGCCTTCCACATGTGCTGTAGTTTTATAACAGCATTACTGTAATGTGTATTTTTTTTTCCTTGGAGAGGTCTGAAGCAAATATGGAGAGATTTCTTTGTCACTTGTAATTGTAGAACACAAAAAAACCCCACTGTTAAGGAATGCTGAAAGATCTTGAAGAGTATTCTTTTTTTATAACAAGAAGTTGGAAGCATGAATGCTAAGAGGATCCTTACTCATATATTTGGACATTCTAGTCCTATTTTAAATCGTGTTCGGAATCTCAGTGTTAGATATGTAGGGTGTTGGAAGAGAGATGTGTGTTGGTCTGGCATCCTTTGCTTTTCTGTCACGGTGACAGATTAGCGTGTTAGAGCCTTCGAGTGTAACCCAGCTTTGTTAGGCAGTAATACCAATTGTTCTTGCAGTRTGCATTTCCCAGCACTTTTGGAAGACTCCTACGACTTTTCTGTCGTTTTGCTGATCGGGATCCAATCTGCAGTGCTTGCTTTTCTTCGTGTTATTTTGTAATCTGCTGGGTATAGTTYGTAAGTGAATCTTCATCAGAAAATTTCTGAATCTTGCTAAAGATGACCCAGCAAACTGATCGTTGTTTCCATTATAGTTATAGTTCCAATATTAGTTATATTTCAGTGAGGTCTTAAAACTAATTTGTCAAAGTTGAAGATCCTTAGTGTCATTATTAGGAAAATCCTGTAAATGACACATATTTAGGCAGTTTATCCRTTGCTCTGACTGGATAGTCTCTGATTTTCTTGCTTCTGCTTACTAAGAGGTCTCCTTCAGGAAGATTCATAAATTAAAAGCTTGATGTTCCCTGTATCATCCTGACCTTTGACTGCCATTATTTTAGATGGATGTCTGCAGCGTCTCTCTGTGGTCRTTTCTAAGGAGTGTTTTTATTTTTTCTCCCCTCTTTTTTTTTTTTTTTTTTTTTTTTTTTTTTTTTTTTTTTTTTTTTTTTTTTTTTTTTTTCCCCCCTTTTTTTTTTTTTTTTCCCTGGGAAAAGGGACTTCTGAAGGTCAAAAATCTTAGTATTAAAGCACATATGAATCAAGAATGCCCAGCATCTCAACTTTTCTTTCAAATGTAATTTTTACAAAAATGTAAGCTTGTTTTTGCCTTTGTGAAAACTTCAGTGGGTTGGTAATTTCTGTGCCCTAGTGAAGAAGGGTTACTGAAGGAGCAAGCAGAGATTTGTACCAGGCCAAGGGCTGGGCAGGTGCTGTAGGAGTGCATTTTCACGGTTTACCCAATTCACTTCAATTCTGACCTGGCAACAGCATTCCCAATATTTCAGTTCTGCCTTGTTAAAAGGGTATTAACGATGCCAGCTTGGTTGGTTGCTTTGTGAATAGAAACCTGTTTTCCCATTGTGATTTATTTCTTAATTGCAAAATTTTAACAATTCACATTTTAAAAAAACTTGGGTCATAATCCTCTGTAGAAGTAATTACATGGATGATTTGAGCTTTAGTTAAAGAAGCTAATGGTTGATTTTAAGTTTACACTGCATTTCAGAAAAATAATGTCTATACATGGGGAAGCTACACTACTGTGTAATTCTGCCCTTTTATGTTCATGAAAGAGCCAACACTCTTTCTTCTCTTCCCCTCCCCCAAAGTATRAACCGTACACTCCCATCAGAGTGAAAATGCTGCCTTTGTAGCTTTGAAACCCCTATTAATTCTTTCTTCTGATTAGTGAACAGATACTATATCTCAGCAGTGTATAGAATTGAGTGCCCATAAATGTAAAATCATGACATCAGAGGGAAAGTATTTTGGTAACAGGTTTTTAAGTTTCTGTCTGGAGGAGAATATCTGGACCTCTTTGGGGAGAGCTCCACAAAGATCTGGGATTAATATGAACAGGAAAGGGAAGATTAAACGATGAATAAAGAGGATGACAAATCTGTAGATGATAGTTGCACTCAATCTGAAATATGAATGAAGAAAGAATGTGGTTCTTCCTTCCCCTTTGTAATTGAAGATATAATAAAGAACTAGCTCTAAATTCAGAAATATTTGCTGATTATTAGGAGGAAAATATTACTGGCTTCCTCCATAAATTAAAGATCTTAACAGTTATCTGGTGAATCTGTATTTAAATCTTGTAGTCTTGTAAAGAGAAATGCTACAGTGAGGACATATTACTGACAACGGTCTTGGGTAAAGCTTTAAAAAGCAGTATTGGACAAAAATGGTTTGTGACACTTTGTTCTTCATTTCCCAAATTATTTGAAATGCCTATTTCTAAATATTTTGTTTAGAACTATGAGGCATATTTATATGCCTTTATATTGTAGAGGATTCTGATGTGTTAMTCATGAGGGTTTGTGCCTGAAGAGGTGGTTGGTGAACCTATGAGCTGTTCCCCAGTATTGTGAAAGAATTTTGTTTGGGTGTTCATACAGACCAGATATTAAAGATACAATCTTTCCTCATTTCACTTGCTTACGTTCTGTGATATGCAATACTGGACCACTTTTCCTTCTGCATACATGTCCAGGGTGRACAGCATTCCGTTGTCTAATGTGTAAATTATTGGCAGAAAATAYAAAGTGAAAATTAAAGCAAACAGTATTCTTTTATCTTTGGGAATATTTTCATAATTCTGTATTTATGTGGTTCAACAGGGCTGCAAAAATTAAAGTGTGAAAGGAATTGGATGGAGATAGAAATATATTTTTAATGATAATTTTAATTATTAATTAAAGTGAGTGAACTGAAGCATCTTTGACTAATTCTGTCTTGCTGGTTAAAGTTACTTTAGTATCTCAACATAATTTATTTGAAATATGAATTGGGTGACAGAAGGAAAAGTCTCCTTTGGACATTCAACTCAGTTCTTCCAATTCAGTGTTTTGAATTAGTWATTAACTATGTATCTTGTATATTAAACAGTGGGTTTTAAAAGAAACTTATCTGCACTCCTTTTTCTACTTATTTACTAGAGCTACATCAATTGTTTATGGTTTGTTGAAATGTAACCTGAAAATTCAGTTTATTTTTCTGTTTGTGTTGGGAGCTTTCTCAGAAATAATAGCCGAGGAGATGGAAAGCAGGCTCTTTGCTTGAGGAGCATGCTGGTATGCCTGATGGATAACCACATGCATGAGCACAGCCTGGATGCCAGACTAGGGCTTCATGGGCTGTCTGCTCSTGTAAAGAAACTGTGTAGCTGTGAAAGCCCAGGATTCTGCACACAGCCTTTCACCCCTTCCCCACACAGTGCCTTTCAGGCTGGGACGAGCCTTTTTTCCATTAGGGCAATCAGCCTGTGTGAACCTCTGTGSTAATTCAGCTAAGGTGCTTCCAGTTTCCAAGCAAACTTCAGTGCTTGGGYACTGCACTGTGCAGTGTAGGCACAGCCTGGGAGGAAATGGAAGTTGTGCTCATCTGGTCACCAAGGAACCCAAATTTCAAGCCCTGAGACATTACACTGATACCTTGCTTCAGTGTGAATGGTTTTGCTCTCAAAGGAACCATATATAAAAGATTGCCTCAATTGTCTGCCTGYCCTTCTCTGATGAAGGCAGACCAACCTCACTCCACTCTGGACAAAGAGGGAAACATAACTGTGTTTCTTAAAATTATTCCTMCAGTGAAGTTTGTTGAAGTGGTTGTTTTGATGGCATCTCCCTAGCACTTATTGCAGATTTCTGTAAATTGTAGTTCCTTTTCCTTTTTATATTCCATTAAATATTTCTCAGTTGGTTGTATGGTCAGTGGTATTGTTTCCTTGGCTGATACCATCTTCCTCTGCCTTTTTCACTGGAGAAATGAGAAAGTTATATTGGGTTCTTCAGAAATATTTTATTCCTAACACCAGAGTGCCTGATACTGGAGCTGCATTTTGTTTGGGCTCAGTCTGGCTGTGCCATGAATATGTGCTGTCATTTTCTGGGCACAATCTAACTTTATAGCCAGGGTTGTGACCTGAGTATAAAGTTTCATTTGGAACAAAATGTTTATGCCTGAATRAAACAGGCTGGGTGATGCTTTATGTTAGGTAGGACTGGAATCTGCATAGTTTACAGGCAGTAACTATTAATTTTATTAAGATTGTAGAATTAGTGGAGCTCCACACTGCTTGATTTTGAATTTAAGAATAAATGAAACGCAGGAGACTAATATTTCAGTAGGCAAATGGACTTTCTGCAGCGTAGGTTTAATGGTGTTTTGTTTTGGGGCTTTTTGTGTGGTTTTTTTGGGGGGGGTTTGTTGTTTTTAACTTGTTCAGGGTTTTTGGTGGTGAGAAGTTTTTTGGGGTTTTCCTTTTTTGTTTCCTCTGAAGCACAGTTTCACAAAAGCATAGCGCTGGAAGTGATTTCTCCGTTTCCTCCATGGTCTGGTTGAGTACGTACAGATAATAATGTCTGTTCTAACATCTCTAAAATCCCCAGTGGAGCAGGACTTGTAGGAAGCCTGTCTAGGTAGTCTGGCCTGTYACAGTGCTTAATTATAATGTTTTTCATAATGCAACAGTAGTAGATTTTTYCCCCTCTTCTATAATGCAAGATTGTTTAAGATATGCCTTAATTAATATGTGGCAATCACCTGAAAATGTCCTGTGTAGTACACACATAGACAATTGCCTGTGCACATTGGTTCAGATAAATATCTGAGTTGAAGTTTAGTGTCTTGAGCTTGCCTGCAGTAATTTCTAATGGAAACCTTGAGTTGACCATCAGTGTTTTAAAATGCAATTTTGCTRTTTTAAAAACTTTGAAAACKATGCTCTTCCCAAAATTTCGATTTSYGMTGGTGCCTTCCTGAGATGTCTGTTAATCTKTTAATTGCAGAGCTGGGAGTTGCACTGAGCACCTGAGAATCTGATAGGAGAGGTCAGTCGGGGGGTGTGGTGAGGAGGAAGAAAGGCGGACAAGAGAGATTTGAAAGGATGAAGGATTCAGTGTGGTTTGCTGTGGCATGAGAACCAAGGCATATTAGACAGCTAGACAGAGATAGTGTCTGAACATTTGTCAGACTTGCTTGGAGAATGAGTGGAATGAAGCTTTTGCACTGGAAAAGAGAGAAAGYGTAGTGTAGGCAGCAGTTTTGAAGATTTCTGTTCTTTCTTGTGAGAATGARTGAGAGACCCAGTCATTTAGATGATGCTTTTACCCTTCCCTTTTTCCCTTAATCTTGTAAGTTTGGAAACCACAAGCTTTTGGGTGGTGATGGCATTTTGTTTCAAGTCATTGAGATGTGTCAGTTTTGTGAGTTTCCTTCATGAGTTTGCATCAATCGTGGTTTTTGTTTTGAACTGTAAATGTGTCTACCTTTTGTATCTCTCAGTACTCTATATTTTGTCTTTGGTTTATTATTTCTCTGAGAGAAGGAAGGAAAAATAGGTACTATAGGCACAGAAGACTAGCATTGCCATCTCTGAACCCTTCTATTTCCACCTCTAACTCCTTAATCTGCTAGCCAATTTCAAAGATGAGAAAAGTCTTAAGAAATTATTTTGCTACTGTTTTCATGAAAATTCGGAACTGATTAGAGGAAGCACTTCCARGGTAGAGGTTTTTCAAGGGAAGAGAGAAGCATAACTCAGCCCAGGTAATTCTCTTTGCTTAACACTGACTGCCCAGTCAGTGCAGGGATGCTGGCAGTGTGTTGGTGCATACACTGTTCTGGACTATGCAGTGTATTTTGTTTTCTGTTCACTTGGYATGCTGTAGGAGATCAGGGGGAGGATGAGGGATCCCTTCTGTGGGAGATGTGGGAGTTGGCTAGGAAGTGTGGGAGAAGTCACATTTATAGGCAATTAGTTTGCTGCTAGTGGAACAACCGGTGTTTCTGAGACAATGTAGTAGCCTTTTTTTTTTTATTTACCTTGCAAAACAATGCCCAAATCATTTTCCTGAATGGCTATCATCCATTTATGAACTTCACAGTGTGTGAGTAACTTAAATGGTATGCATTGTTTTTCACGTTTTTAAAACTGGGTTTAACTGACTGTCCTGTGTATACATTGTAGGTGAGATACACCACACATCAAAGCTTTCTTATGATCTTTTCAACAGTGCTGTAACTTAGGCTTTTCCTGTGGTGCCTTTGAATGTATTTGTAATGTATTATATTTACTTCAATCTATGAAGTGCATGAAAAATAGTTTTATTATTCGTTAAAGCAGGAATAATGGGAAGGCATGTACTGTCACCTTCAGGGCTGGACTAAATGGCAGACAATGACATAGGCAGTGGTACAGGGAGCCTTGCAGTACCTTGCTCACCTACCACTAACAATCTGTACAGAAGCTCTTACTATAATGTCCAGCCAAAAGCTGACATTTATKCTCTTGTTTAACTACATATAGTTTGACTATTGTGAATTGTAAGCAGGATGGGTGTAAGAAAATATGGGTAAGAGGCTTTTTTTAATTTTGGTGGCGAAAAGGCTGTAAGTGTGATCGTAGGTCRCGTATGTTAATTGGCTCATTAGTTTATACGTTAGAGAATGCAGCACTTAATTAATATCAAAGTGTTGGGCGTTGGCGGTGTCATCTCTCAAGCTCATCATTCTTGGTGTGGAGTGCACTTCCCCCTCTGCATAAGGCAYAAAGGTAAGGTTTACCTGGTAGGAGAGGCTTTAATGTAGTTCAGTGACAAGAACGACTGACTAAACATGCTCTACTGCTGTTGATTTTGCCTTATGAGAATTCCTCAGTATGGTTTGGTTTCTGTTGAAAATAAAATGTTTTGTTTCTACAACCAAAGCAGCAGATACTKGAAACAAAACTCCTAGACCATCCATGTTAAAGAACCTTAATTGGATTTTTCTAAGAACATAAGTTATTCCACAAGCCTTTCTTACACTTGACAAACGYGTATCAGGAAAAATAGTGGGTTGTGTTACTATTAAAACTGAATGATTGTATTAAGTAAATGATCTTACAGCAGTGTTCTTAGTTATCCACTGTGAAAAATGCTTGCTTTTTGTTAATGACGGTGTGGTTCTGTTGTTGTTAGTTTGTTGCTGAACGTTGCTGAAAGTTCTTGCTTTTGATGCTGTCCTTCAGAGAGAAGTCAGTAAAGCTGATTTCATTGGGAGGCTTAGTGTTCCTACACCTTCCACGTTGCAGAAATCTTGGTGTGGACTTATTTTATGCAGAAGATAATGTGCTATATGATGTGAACGTTGGTCTGTCCTTTTACCTATTTAAAACCTAAACACTAGAAATTGTTATTCTATATTTATTTGCAGAGAAGAGACTTAGCTGAAAATGAGGGCTTTTTAAAATGCTGACCAGTTCTTAAATATAAATTTTTATTATATTTATCTGTCTGAGATATGAATGGTATGTAAAACCTATATAGTAAGGTGAAGAAAACTAAGAYTGTAGTAGGAAAATTGTAACAACTGTCTTTTTAGTTAGGCAGTGGTACTGCCATATATATGCAAAGCAGGCATTTAGTCCAAGAACAAGCTCTCTGTGTTAAAATAATTTCAGTTGCAATCAGAGAAGGATAAAAGAAACCTTGTAATGAAGTTCGTCTGGATGCCACCTCGGTGTTGGTTTCTTATGTTTGCATGTTTGAAGTTCTTTTCCTTTATTTCTGGCTGTCATAGTCAGGGCCAGGGAGCTGCAGCCAGAGCAGCTGCCATGACTGAAATAKCCAGCCAGGCCTGAGCTTTGCAGCTGTAACAGGAGAGCAGGGCACACRCTTCTGTCTCCCTGCCTATTGGAGAAAGACTTGCCTGAGAAGTGGAAGAACTCGTTCCAGCCTACTGTGCTATTCTTACTCGGCTCTGCAGGCAGGGATGAATGACTCAGTGAATCTAAATGAGTGAAAAAAGATGTGGAAACAGTATAAATCATTCTTCATGCCTGCTGCGACAGGATTTGGATCTCKAAACTTTTTTATATAGAATATATGCAAATTCTCAATTCTAATATGGATTATATAGATACAGTGAAGATGAATTGTAAAACTTGCTTATAAATGTGTGTGTGTGTCTTTATATATTGTTATGTACTCAGTATGTTAACAAAATCCGAACCTACCAATATGCTCCACTGCTGAAACCTAGTATTTTAGTGTTAGCAAATTTAGTGTTCTTAATTTCCAAAAAGTCCTTATAAATSGCTTATTTTGCATGATGGTTAAACTTTACACTTATTAATTACATCCAGATTCTATCAGGATCTGTTAAATAATTTYTTTCGGTTATGCTAAGATGAATCTGCCCTAATTAAATTTTAGTTAAATTTAATCTGTAGTAGTTAATGCTGTTGCAGCAGAACACAATTATTTGGTCAAAGTTGTTTTGCATTGTTTTAGTCAAGAATTTTAAATTTAGTAAATATTTTTCTTGAATTTTTCCATACAGATTTAGAAATATTGAGAGCGGCACACAGAGACTTTCTCTGCTTTATTGTTTCCGGTCAGAGATGTAGTACCATTAAGGAAGCTGTCAGCAAATTTAGCTTCCCTTATTTTACAAAATACTGGAATAGAATGTTTGTGTGCAGAACAAATAACTCCCTGATAATTATTTTACTAATCTGAATGTAGACTATATAGCTATTTAAAACTAAAGATGGYGCCTTTGGGCACAGGAATACACAATCCAAATATGACATCACATAGGAAATTTATTCTAAAAATGGGGAGAAGGGGGGTGTATTTAAAGTAAGGAAGACTAGTGACACAGTAATAATATAATAACTCAAACAACTTTGTGGTTTCACTTTGAGAATGTAAGAATATTTTCTTCCCATTTTCCAGTGTGCAGGGGAAAAAATCAATGAGGTCCTAAGACACTTGAATAATAAGTGGTGCCATAATATATGACACTKCTAAGAATATTCTGAGCAGGAGTCATTTCACTGAGGAAATCTAGACATATTTAAGAGGCAATGTGCTGAAAGGGATGTTGAATTGAATTCTGTTGAGGAATGGAAGAATTCAGTGTGAAAACAAGTGTTCAGATGTTATGTACTTTGAAGCAGTCATCAAAACCAAGTCTTTCATCTTGAAGAAGTGAAATTCTGGAAAAGGAAGCAGATATTGTCAAAGTGATATCATGGCCAGCAACTTGATTTTCTTGACGGTGTTAGAAGAGTGGGAGAGGGTTAGTAACAAAAGAGCTGAGCTGAGAAGATAATAAGGAATGCAGAAAAATAAAGAATGGGCTTTTAACGTGCTATAAACAAAACTGGGAATATAGTTGGTGATCCAGTAACAAGGGAAGAAGATAGGTGGAGAAAAAAAACCCTCAGCTTTTTAAGGTTCTCATTAAAAACCTGGCGGCCCATTGTGAAGAATAGTTTATTGTGTGTAGCACACAGAGCAATGTGCATTATACTCTTACTCCTGTATGCTCTGTTTCAGAACAAAGTTTGCGCTAGCTAGGTGAGAAAGCATCTGAAATTGCCAGTAGATCCAGAATGCTTCCCAAAATTCTATCTCAACTGCACTGTGTGTAGCCAATGCTCATGATAATAGCAGCAACAGGTTTTTSTTTGAACTGTAAAGAAGCAGATGAAAACCAAAACTTTAACTTTTAAAAACCATTTTTAAAAAAGTTTTTATGTGGCATGTAATGCAAAAACTTCACTGAGCTTGTTTTTACAGAGAGCTGGAATAATTGGTTGCACTAACTGGAATAAGAATTTGCTTAGGAGCTCAGTACTTTTCATTACTTTACCTCTTTCTATTTGGTTATGAATAATCTGCTAAAAAWTTGTTATATATTTGTGAAAATCAGTGCTTAATTTAAACAATTGATTTGCTATGGACTTTTACATACAGTACTTGTATTTTAGTGTTGCTTTGCTACAGCAAGATAAGATATGGTTCCTCTTTTGGTCCTGGTTTCATATATTTGTTGTGCATATGGTATCTTTTCTGCCAAGTTTAAATCTTAAAATGTAGTTAAATCCATAGTTTTCAGACATCAGAATTCAACATACATTTAACGACATTGTTGCATATCACTTCCAGTCTTCCTGCAATATGTTCATGCATATCATGCAAAAGAARAACCCAAAGACATCAACAGCCTTTAGACAGGATTCTAATTGAAGATAAATCAAGATAATTCTATATATTGAACCTTTTTACTGGATCAACTCACTCATCTTCTGTATCTGATTACTGTGGGGTAAAAGAGCATTTATGTGAATATTCTGTAGTTAAATGGGAATTTAAATAAGTAAATTTTCCCTTTCTGTGGTGATATGATCCCAGTTCTGAGCCTCTCAATGTTGTTTTTTCACATTTTTGTGTTCATGCTATAAGCTTAAACCCTAAATCACTTTGGGACAATGAAGTTCAGTACAGTTATATTCTATTTCCAGATGTGTGTTATGCAAGCTGCTGGTGCAATCCCACAAACCCTTTTAGTATTCCTGTGTTCTGGATACTTTATTCATTTGTACAAATTAATAGTTACTTCTTTGAACTTGACAGAGATTTTGGAGAGCAGGATTTTTAGTGAGACTGCCAGGAAACACTATGAAGTAAGCCTATTGAAATATCCTGGCTTCTCCAGATAAAAGTAGACATCCTGGCTGGATGTTTACCAGTGTTATTACAGGAGAAGGTATTTGTGTCTTGATTCTTTCCTAGATTTGTCCATCCTTCTCCACCCTMTGTTTTGTTATTCCTTTTAGGATAGTTAGAATAAGCATGTAATGAATTTACCTTTATGTTACCGACATGTGCTGTCAACCTGTAACTGTAACTGAATAACTAGGAATATCACAAACAAACAATTATTACATTTAACTGAAATATTTAATAGCACAAGAGGGTGACGTGTGTGATGGAATCTGATARTAAATTCCTTTGTGGCAATTACATAAAGCAGTTAGTTTCAGGGCTTAATTGATAACACTGAGGCTTGCTTCATTCCTTGAGGTGTGGGAATAGGAGATGCAGAGGTAACTGCATTCCATYAAGTCTCAGTCTAGACAGGCACCAGAGCATCATTCATCCTGTAGCAAACAAGGAAGGCTAATCACCGTCTTAAAAGTGACCTTGCAGCTAAAGAATGTGCTGTGGTGGGCACGCAGAGAGCTCWGTGCTGCCACAGCAACACAGGTCCTGGAGTTAAGGGTCTCACCTGAAAGGATGCAATCTGAATAGCAGAATGTTGGTTCCTTCTCATTTCATAGGGGTGGTGGGTTTTGAAAGAAACGGTTTAATGAACTGCTGTACAGGTGATTACATTTGATTGAAGGAAAAGCTCATTATYTAGTTCAGGTGGGAGGAAGTTTGAAGTGCACTTTTATAGCAATAAGTATTAGGAAGCACTAGTATAAACTCAACTTCCATTAATTGAAGAGTAATAAAGTGAGCTGTGACTTTTTCAGTGTTTACAGGAGAAGRGCTTTTTTACTGTATTTTATTTTATGAAAGTGGATGGTGTCTACTTCTAATGCAGAGCAGCTTTTTTATTTTCTTTTATGGAAGTGGAAGGTGTCTACTTCTAAGGCATAACAAAATAAAGATTTAAGTATGATGTAGCACAAAATGAGTGCTGTTTAAATATTTCTGCTGGATTTGTTAGCCTGATCTCTGCATAGACACTACCAGAATTAATTGGGAGAGGACTGACAAGTGGAAAAATATAGAAGCTACTGAGCAAAGTGTGGAAAGGTATTTTCAAGTTTTCTTGGTTATGTGAGGACAGTTAATAGGAGATGCTTCTAATAGCATAGGGGGTCCAAAGAATAAGATGCACCATGACAGCTCAAGGATAAATGTTAAGAACTCTTGAAGAAAGAGATGTAAAGGATGAGTTCAGATGGAAACTTGTTTGGCAAGTGCTGGGCTTTCATTGACTCTGTGCTTGCTCCTAACCTGCAGTAAGTGTTAAGATAACTCTTTGAAAGAGGTTGTGAGTATGCAGATACTGGGTTGCTGTAGGATAAAATAAGTCAATTGCCACTGTAATTTCATATTTTATRTTATCTGTCTTTGTGGACATCCTYCCTTCTCCCTTGTCAGTTGTTCTKCTTGAGCAGGAGATCACARTCATGCTCAMATGGAGCATCAYRATTACAGTCCAAGTGGAGCATTTAAAGAAGGGAAATTGCAAATGTATTTAGCAGAGAATGAGCAGAATTYTGTRGTTTTGTTTTCATGGACAAAATCAGAATTACCTGAAAACAAAGCATTAAAAGTAAAGATTAAATTAGTCATACAAACCCCTAAAATATAATTATAACAACTGTCTTACCTTAATTCAGATGCTTTTTGCATAACTGCAATGGTTTTTATGAAGTGTTCTCTGCAGGGTATTTGCCCCATTTGGTGAAAATGGAGCAGTTTAAAGTTCTTGCAGAGAATAGACTTTYGCAGTTGCAGACTTTCCTGCTTCTCTCTTCCCCTTGGATGTTACATCTCCCAGTTCAGAGRTGGTTCTTCATGTGTGCTTCTTTCTTGGTACAATCTCTTCTTAAATTTCACTTTTGAAATTGCCCTTATTTCAGTTATTGTAGAAAGACATTTTTATTTCCACTTGAACATAGCTGTTTCATGCATTTCTTAAATGAAAAGAAACGAGTTGTATCATGTTACTAAAAAGCCATCTTTGATAAGTGCTCAGATCRACTGGGGTGCATAAAGGAAGTGCAAGAGACTGAAGTTTATTCTTCCCTAGAGGAATGCTTAGCTTTTCTGACTCTTCTGGCATGYTTTCAAAAAGTAAGGCTGCTTTATTTTTCTACTTCTATTGTCTTACAGAACACAAACTGAGTGTCTTGATTGACAGAGCTGCTATGGATATGTAATTTGTTCTGGGGGTGATGCGGTGGGGTGAAATTAGAGGCAGAGTAGGACAGTCATTGCCTACCTAAACTTGGCTCAGTATGGCCCATAAGAAGTAGCTCATCTACTAAACTTCTTTTAAGCATGTATGAGCTTGAGTGAGTAATTAAGGAAGTGTTTTGAGATATATATTTAAATAATGCTTTCCAAAGAATCATATGAAGCTTTGGTTAAGATCTAGGGAGAGGAGGCAGTTAAGGTAAAATGTTGTGAAGGGCTGTTCCAGTCCTTGGGGAATATACAGATTCTGTGCCAGATTTCCAAGCTATTTCTCCTATGGTGCATTTTATTAGAGGGTTCCAGGACTTTTGAAAGGCAAGCTGGCAATATAATTTGTCACTGTGGGAAAAACCCAAAATTATTCTGTTTTCAATTCTTGTGTGGCAGGGGAGGGTGGGTGTGACAGTTCAAAAAGAAAATGATCATGCTCTCTTGGAGATCGTGTCTACTCGGTAGTGTGATAGCAGATATCTTCCCTTGTAGTTCTGCTAGATTTATTTTGAATTCTCATCTTTGTGTTTGGAATTGTATTGTGTAAGACTGATGAGATCAGGCTTTGGAAGTTAGCTTAGAGCTGCTGTAGCCTTTGCTTGTTCTGCCCTTCCTATCCTTCCGGTTTTTATGCACCAAATGTATACAAATGTGAACACAAATACTGTCTCCATCTCAAATGTCTCCATCTGAGGAAAAAGGTAGAGTTCCTTTCTCATGTCCCGTACTTGGCATATGGTAGCATTTATCTAGTTCTGTTAAGGACTGCAGAAGATGTGTTTTAGCATATGACATTAAACYTCTCATAGCTTTAAAATAAACATAATTAAATGAGAGTCAGAGTTAACTAGGATCTCAGCAACGGTACTCCAAGAGGGAAGCTCTTAAATCCCTCTTCAGTGATCCACCAAGTATTTGATTTGGCCATCAGGAGCTGACAGTTCATATAATGTTGTCTGTCTCTACAGATTCCTATACTTGAGTTAAGTTGTCACACGTGCAAATTATCACACCAGGTAGCAGTGCTTAAGCACCAAAATCAGAATCTGTTTGTGGGACGTTGGCACCCCCTTTTGCACGTACTTGTACACCAGCAGCTTAAATCTGCATCCCTTGGCTGGCCTCAGCCCTACCTAATTCAGGCTTGCTATTTCTGTGTGGAACAGAAATAGATCCACTCAAAGGTAAGGTTGCCTGCTGCCCTTCAGGGTAGAAGTTGGTTTGGGAGCAGTATTTGGCTTTCGTTTTGAAACCTGTTACAATATTGAAGACAGTTGCAAGCTGCAAGCCCAGATATTTGTAAAAACAGCTTAGGGAAAAGGAAATAGTAGTTAAGGCGGCTGYGTAAGATGAAGAAAGGAAATGGGAGCCTCCCTAAAGTGCAGCCACTAAGAAGGATAGTTAAAAATAGCTGCTTTTCGCCTCTAAACAATTGACTGAGTTGCCATAAATCTTGTTTTTTCTTGGAACATGGAGACAAAACTCATTCCTTGGGTGTTCTGTTCTGAAACACCAATTATGTTTTGGGAACTTGCTCTACGCACACTGATTATTGCAGTACAGATGTTTAAAAGGAAAAAAAAAAAACCAAACATTGAGGCCTAACTATGATTGTAATGAGCAAAAGTTTGAGAGTACTTAAAAATATAGACAGTGGAAGGGAGGAGGATCATGGTGAGATGAAGTATCTATCTGTGCTTAGTGTGCCCACCAGCAAAGAGGTTTACTGCCTCCGAGTGCATGGTGATCCACTTTACCATCCTTTYATTGCAATCCCAAACTGATGGGTTTTTTGAGATAGCTCATAGTAGAAAGCTGGTTTTGATAGCTTTGTACTAAGTAAAGCTRCTCTCACAGAGAAAAGTTATGAAAAGTGGCAGCTTTATTGCAAAGCATACAACTATTAGAGATAGCAATTTTAAAAGGAAATTTTGGTTTTGGAAGATKTAGAAATGCATTTATTACTTTCTCACCAATGTTAACCGTTCTGTTTCAGTCCTATACAAAAAAGTTCAAAAGAGAAAATGCTTCCATTTGTAATATATTTTGAAKTGTTTTATGTTGTGTCTTACCCTATTGTTTGAATTCTGATTAGTTAAACTGATTGTTTTTAATCATTCCTGACCACTACATTTCTTCAACTTATGCCAAGCAGGCCACAGATTCAGATAGCTGCTGTTTTGCATCATCCACTCATGCTCTTTGTCTTTTCGATTGAGCTGCTTCTGAGATSTTTAATAAAACAGTTAAGAAAGCCAAACAGATGACTAAATAGGTGATGTGTAATTGCCCAACTATTTAAATGTACTTTAATGATTCAGCACAAAAAAAGTTTATTTGATAGACACATGGTGGATGTTCCTTATTTTAGATAAAAGTGAATTTCTAATCTTAAGCTGCATCTAAATTGGCAGTTCCAAGTGTCTGTATTCTGACATGCTTTCACTGCTTTTCTTAGAAGCAGAAGGAAACTAGAATGTTCCCTATGTAACTTATTTTCTTCTGACAGTGACAATAGTTGGGGTTTTATATTGCAAGAAAAAACAAATTGTAGAGACATGAGCACATAGCTGTGATTTCATTACTTTTATTTCCTTTTTTTTCATATTTGTATATTTCCTTTGGTTTTTTTTTTACTTTCTTTTTCTCTCATCTGCCCCGTGTTCTTCAAGGGCCTGTTGTGTCTATGTAGAAGAGAGAAGAGGTAATTTGAGCCTTAGCATTATCTAGTTGTGTTGCTGKAATGTTTTGGTGTCTAACACTAGTRCATGTAGAATTATTCTGAGTCCTGCTTTCTCTGCAGATAACAAGAAACTCCTACACCCAAAGGACATTTTAATGAAAATATGAAACCCTATGAGAGTGTTTTCTTTTAGCCTTCTCTGAAGCCATTAATTTTTCACATCTCAGCTCAAAAGTTTAGTGTGAGGGCGTCCTATGGACTACTGTCTGAGAATCAATACAAGCAGATTATGTGGATTTACTCAGATATTGCCAAGATCTCAGTGCAGTTTGGTGAATTTTAAGACACACATACTATGGTGAAACTTTATTCATCTGATTTTGAATCCCTTCCTATTCATAAYAGCCATTATTTTTGCTGATGGTGAGCTTTGTAATTTTTCTTAAGCTTTTTGTCTGTGAGAGAGAGCAAGCCCGGGATGATTGTGGTCTTAATTAAAATTATTGGGCTTTGGAATTTGAGACAACATTTTAAGTATTCTTTGGACAGTTGGAACTTTGAGCACCCAAGTTCCAAAATGGACAATGCAGTGTTATTAGATTCCTGAATTAAAACACTCTAGTTGTCAAGCCTTATATTGTGGCCATATGAAAACTGTTGTGAAAGTGGACATGGACACTGAACTATAATTTCTTTACTGTGGGAGTATCATTCTAAAGGTGCAGATTTCAAACAATATGAATGAAAAAGTACAGTAGAATTAAAAGGATCACAATCTGTTGTAGCATATAGATGAATGTATGCTAGAGTATTGGTAAATAGATGAAAAAAATAAGATATTTCTAACAGAAAAGGTTATTTCAATGATTTACTACTTGGAAGCGCGTGGAAATTTAGTGAGGCACAAGAATGCTGATAACATAATTGGAGATTAACTATTTTCCGTCTTGATTTTTCCCCTGTGACTGAATGGCTGAAGAAGCAGGTAGGCACTGGGCTAAGAATAAATCCTCTCTTCACAAGGGCCATGGAATAAAGATCTGTTTAAGCATGTGTAAAAGAAAACCCGTATTTGAACTAGTCACCAGAAAAGATTGGACAGAGAGGAACTGTTCTTTGCTTAAAGTGTTTGTAGATTTCTTAGTGAATAAACTAAGGAGTAGATTTTTGATGATGACACATGCACACAATTTGTGCATACTTATCCGTCTCTGCTGCAGTATGAACATGTTCCTTCTTCAGGTTGTCTTGTTGGTACTAAAAAGGAATCTGCAGTGAACCAATTAAAAACACATGGTATCTTACAATTTTTATTTGTTGATGTCATTCTCTAAATGCTACAGAATATAAATATGSAGTATTGCATCCAAATACCCTGGTGAGAGTTTTCTGCTGTAAGGTTATGGAAAAAAAATAATTTAAAAAGAAAACAAAACAGCCACCAACTCAAATTTCATATAGTGAAAACAAGGCATTAAGATGGTCTCTTGTTGTATGCTTTGAACTGAGCAGTTTATTTCCTACTGTTTGCTACAAGAATATTTTTCTCTGAAGCACAATATTGTGACCAGAATTGCAGAATAAATGCCAGGGTTAGAGGGTGAGCAGGAGAAGGGGAAGCATAAAAAGCTGCTACTACAAAGCAGAGTTGCTCTGTATTGGAGACCACRAGCATTTCCAGTCTTTCTTTTCTCTGTTTCAGCAGTATCTTCTCCCTGGCTTTTGGTCTTTTCATTTGGTTTTGACCTCCTTTGCTTTTGTCTGCTTCTCTGAGCAGTGGCACCACTGCTGCTTTCTCCTCTGTCCTGTGTTCTGTCTTTTCACTGTTTTTCACAYMCCAGATTTCTTAATATTTTTGTGGKTTTTTTCCRTTTTCTGTGTTTCCCTGGCAAGAGCAAGGAGATTAGAAGACACAGGCATGCTTGTAGTTCCAGCTTTACCAGAGTGGGTGCTTGCCTGCTGGATGAGGACCTRAAGTTCACCTCAGTTTATTCATAAAGCAGCAGATTTTTACCTGCCCATGGAAGCRGCGTGTGCAACAATCTCATGTCCTAGAGAGACTGCAGAGCATATCCAGTCCTGCTGTTCTGTGAAAAATTGAATTTCCAAACTAACAACCTCTTCTGAAGTTTTTTCAGAGGCCTGTAATTTTGGTACTTTGTCAAGAAAATGAGCAATCGTCTCTCTGTTCCCCTTCCACTTCCCCACAAGAAAAAAAAAAAGTTACCGCAAACCACCCATGAGCCACACCCTTGGTATGAGGCAGCCCATCTGCCACAGCTTAAATTTAGCTTCTTCCACTTTTAGAATTCGTCAACAGAATACTTTTAAAAGGTATTTTAATGTGGACTTGACCACCTATTTTTTTCTAGTCTTACTCTCAGGYATGACAACATCATTTTAACAGAGTCTATTTTTAACTTCTGAGTAGAAAAGTAGTAAAACGYCTGCTGAATGAAATCTGTGACCTCACTGATAGTTTGGCAAATATCTTAAGCAACTGAAAATTGAGTTGTTCTAAGATGTGTCAGATCTTTAATTACAGGCAGAATTCCAGGCTGGGTTATAATAAATGTAATTATTCCCTCTCCTCTCAATTTAAATTAAAGTAAGTAAATATAAATGTCCACCCAACTGTCCCTCATGCTGTCCTCRGTTGGCTAACATTGAAAAGGTGGCTAACAGTGCAATTAGGTTTCAGAAGAGGTCTAAAACTTGAATTTCAGGTTATGTATATGAACTTACTGAGGTGAAAGAATGTGAAGATAAACTAGAACAGGAGTAGTTGTGGTGGTCAGTGTAACAAAACCGAATCACGATAAAAAGCCAATGACAAAACAGACCTAGTCTGTTAATGCAAATATTTATAACCTATTTGACCTGAATTCCCATTTTTCTTCACTGTTTTGCGATTTTGATAAAAATTTGCCTTCTGCTTGAATTTATCTTGTAACAAAATTTAAAAAAAAATCAATGCAGTACTCAGTAATTTCATGGAGTTTGCATGGAGAAATCTGTAACTACTAGCAGAAATTTTTTAGGAAGATAGGCARGCACTCCATTATCTAATGATGGACAATTGACATCACTGCTATTCTGCAGCTTGTCCCCACTCCTGGTGCTTCTCAGACAAGCTACCATCTGTGAAAGGCAGTATTCTAGTGACAGCTCAAGGTTGTTTTCTGCTCTGTAAGCAGAAGAATGTGTATTCAGGTGTTTTTAAAGGATCTATTCACAAGAGCATAAAACTCCTCAGAGCTGCACATTCTTCAACTTTTATAATCTGCTTTCAAATAACAAAACCTTATATCCCAGTGGAGAGAAATTTTTGCATTCTCTCTCCTGGACAGTCCCAGTGGGATAAACTGTGTGTCTGACAGCTGGTTTTACATATGAAAGATTATTTTAAAGGCCTTTACAGGAGAAATAAATGTTTGTGGTGGTTCCACTTGTGAAGWCAACATTGTAATGGCTGTGCAGGTGAAGGTTTGCAGCTGGTTGGCGTGGATGAGATACCATATTGCACTCTCCATATTTTTGAGAGCCTGCATGAGGCAGTGTAGTATTCTAATGGAGCCAACAAAAGGTTTGATGTTTCTTGATTCAAGACCATTTTCTGTGGCCATGAGTTGTGAATCTTAAGAGGAGTATGAGAAACTGGCTGAAAGGAGTAGGGGGAATCAGTGTAGAGTACCCCTTCCTTTTGTAGTCCAGGTGAAGCTTACAGTGSTTGTGTTGAAGTAGTTACCCTTCTTGGAGGGAATTTTCATCCACATCTTGCTGAAACATATTTGGTGGTTCCTGCAGCATGAAGAGACCTGCTCCAGGTCTGCCAGGCACTGCAGATGATAGGGCACTGGCTGCTGGGGGCATTCGTAAGTGCGTGTTTTGACACTCCTGTTCTAAATTCCCCAATGCTGCAATTCTAGTCCCTGCTTATGATGAAATCATGTAACCAGTAAATTATTTACAGAGGCAGGGCTGCRTTGGCAGAGGTGCCCTCATTGTGAAGTGAAAGCTCCCTAAAGCAGTGAAACAATAGAGAGTAGAATTGGAGCAGAATTTAAATGAAGTRAAGGTTTTGTGGCAGCCAGTCAGAAGGTCAGATCGGGTTTTCTGAAGTACTGGCTGGATTTGTCTCTGTAATCTGATACTGCAGCCCTGGAAATTTGTAGAGTTTTCTGATTTTGTCTGTAAGGTGATTAAAATGTGTGATTGTCTTACCATCATCTAATAAGATACTATGGCTTTGCTTAACAAGAACTTGTAAGGGATTCACAGATCCTCTTCTCAGGTATTATTAGCAAGGCTGGRGAGACAAGGGTCACTTCAGTTCAAGCTTGTTTAGAGGAATATGCTGACCACTCTGTGGCTGAAATAGTTTATTTAAAAAAACTACACTTTCTCTCCACTTCCAAACCTACTCCCATCCTCCACATCCCAAGCAAAAACCTGACTGAGAACAGACTTGTTAGCAAAAGGTAACCTCCTGTTATGACCACCCAGCATGGGCTACTTATGCCTCCCAGGTCCATAGGCTCATCTGAACACAGTGTGGGACAGAGGTAGCTGGCCATCTTGGATGAGTATAGGGGAACAATTCAGCAGAAATAAGCAGCTGTATTTTAAGGGAAATTTCAGAAGATCTTACGTTTCAGTATCTCATGGATTCTTTCAAATATTGTCAAATATGACTCCTTTAAAATATTGTTACCACAAACTTGAATTTGTTATCTAGWACTATCTTTACAGGCCTTAGGTTATGTCAGTACATCTTTAAAAGCAGTTTGTGGCAGTTTTAGATGTTATTTTAAGTTTTTGATGTTAACTCCAGGATCCATTGTTAAGCAACATTATATTATTTRTTRATATAATTTATATGCCTATTTTTATGGGATTGRCAGTGATTATGGGTATGATACAGTCTCAAAAGTTGTGTGGTACTGAGAAAAATGAGTGTAGTAGATTCCCCCCATACACACCCCCAATGGCCACTAAAGCTTGCAGACAAACTCTCTGAACCTTTTTAAATACTGTTAATAAACAATAATAAATATCTTGCCTTGTTTTTTCAATTCTTAACTATTCCCTGTGATTTATGGTATCATTAGAAGCAAGCCATTATCCCCCAGGAAAYMGTTTTAGAACTCATATATACCACTRTAAGAAATAATACTATTTTTCTTCAGACTTTTCTTGGCTCCTGTTAAAGGTAAGGCTAGATAGTAAATTTTTGAAGAATTCTGAGTAAGATACACTTTCATGAATGATCTCTCTGATGTTCTTAAGACTTGCAACTGAGCAGCATTCATTGAATATSCACAGAAGTAGTGCACCATAGCTAGAAAAGACTTCAAATCCTTTCAGATAGCCTTATGGTGGGACAGACTCAGCATTTCAGTGGTTCAGAAATGTAATCTCCGTTACTGATGGTCTTGAAGCTGGTAGGGCAAAGTGAAAAATTCAGGACTGGTGTGTGAGCTAGGTAGCTGGAAGCAAAGGGTAATATTCACTTGTCATGAATTTGATGCAGAATGGTGCTTGGCAGGGTCAGTGCATCAGGATTTGCAAATGATGCTACAGTGTCACCGTTCACATAATTTTTGGTTTAGTGAGCAGARTGTGTTGGTAGAAYACRTTCAYTGTTACCTTGAAAATAAGTAATCCRTKAGATAAGAAGTTATTCTRTTAAAAATGTTTAATGTAAAATTCTAGCTGCACTTCCTTTATGTAGGTAATTTTATCAAGAAGCACATTTCTCTATGCCTTCTCCCTTCCCCCACCAGCCTTCTCTTTTTCTTTTCATTCCAGTGCAAACAGAAGTAATTTCTCTGTGGAGATGGTATTTAATATGTTTTTAAAGATGATGTATAAATTTGTAACTATGAATACCRAATTTGGGGTTTGCACAGCATTGCTTTTTAAGACGTGTCTGCAATTAACTGTAGTTGAGGTTTGGTGAGTGAATGCCCTTTGAGGTGGGGAGAGGGCTACTTAGAGTTCTTTGCTTTCTTGTGTCCCATTGGTTTCATTCTGGCAGGAGCCTTCAGGAACAAGGCAGGTGACTGCAGCTCATGATTTACTCWTCCTTCTACAGCAGTGATCCATTAGGAAATCTCTCCCAGCTTCTCTCCTGTCCTAGCTATGTAGTTCTTCCTCTCTCTTGTACTCATCTGGAACCCCTCATTAAGCAGCGTTAAGTCTCTAACAGGCAGAAATTTAAGCAGTGTTTTTGTGGGGCTGCTGACCTAGTTTTGTGCCAGACTGGTGAGTTACAGCAGCTCGTGGGGCTCCTGCTGTGGGTCAGCTCCAACACTTGTTCAATAGTGGGAGTGTGCAGTGCTTTTGTACCCTGCTTTGAAATTTTCAATGTTTCCGGCAATTATTCTGAGAAAGAAATTTAGCTTTGCCTGCTCACTGTATTTATTCAGGAACTCAGGGCTGCTAGATGGTGAAATATGATCTGCATATGTACTTAGATTCTGTGAGTGGCTGTGTTTCTTAACAAGACACATCTATATCCTATTGTCAGTTGTAAATTTGGAGAGCCTGTGGCACTTTCCTCTGGTGCAGAATGGTCTATATTTCTTCATTTATGTTTTTGGAGCAAAGTTTCATAGCTAAGCATCTAAACTTACCCTTTAAACATGTATCAGACTGATAGATTTAGTATCTGTTGGTGAAGCATGATCCTTCAGCATAGGAAACAAATGATTGYAACAACATAAAATATTACAATGTTACAACAGCACTTCAAATATGAAAGCTGCTGTAGAATTTTGTGGAATAATACAGTATTTATGTGCTGTACAAAATGGTTTAMAGGGTATAAGGAGTTAAAAGAAATGCATTGTAATGCCAGATCTGGGTGGTTAACTAATGAAGTTCATAAGATACAAACTTTTAAGACTTGGAGGAAAAAAGTGCATCCATTGCTGTGTATTTTTCTTCTAACAAAAACAATTGAATTTCTTTCACCTAGATTCACCTGCCTTCCAAACTCAAATATTTGCCTGCTTATCTTTTCTTATTTTACTAACCATTTATGTTAAGGAGATTGAAAAGATGTTCTGAGTAATCACACACCTTTTTATCTTTCAAAGTTCATCAAAGTTCATTCTCATGAACTAATTTAAGGTCATTTTTGTTGTGATACAGTGCAGTTGTCTGGCTTGGTTAATCTTTCTTTATACATCATCTTTCTTTGAAACACTCCCTCTTCCCAGTGCCTTTACTTTATCCTAGAGGAAGMCCTGAGATATTTGCATTGGACAAGTAGTCTTGAATTTCTTGAATACTTGTGTATAAGGAAAGGCAAGTCTGATTATTGGCAACACATGAAATTCCTRAGTCCACTGGTATTTGTCCAGGAGTGAAGTTACTCAGGGTCAGCACAAAGRAGGAAGTAACAGATTTAGTGCTCAGAGATGGTTTGAAAATGTCTGTGGGAGTAATTACTCTCAGGAAGCTGTATGGAAATAGGAAGTCTGAAAAGGCCAAAATTGGCAAGKTATAAGATTTGGGGAGAATCCAGGCACCTGTGACTAGCAGACTCTGATTTTTCTCAGTCTGCTTTTGATTTTGGGTATTTCGATGTGGATAAGTTAATTTTTGTTTTCAAAAGAAATCAGTTTTAAATTCATTATGGTAAATTTTTTAACTTTTTGCCTAGCTTCTAGAGGAGTTTCTAGAGGTCAGAGATGAGTATAAAATAATATTCAGGAAGGAAATCACATTGTTACTAAATAATCAAATTAAATTTTAATGCAGAGAATTTATGGGTGTCTGATTTCTCTSGGACAGAGAAATCTATCATTCATAGTTACTAAAATAATGAATGTTTTCTCTGTAGTTTATTTAAAGGGATCTTCAGAGAATCTCTTTACATATTCTGTCAAAATAAATGCRCATTGACTACCCAAAAGTCCATTCACTGAGCTATCAAAAATGTATTAAAGCACTTCAAAAAAATGGAACCAAACAATCCTGAAGTGTTATCAGTAACACAGCAGATTCTCTGCATTTCTCATTTCTTTACAAATAAATTTGAAATTTCTTCATCGACTGGTAGATAAACTTGGTAATAGGTTGCTGTGAAATAGATGGTGTTACATTTTAGCTCCACAGAGGTCAAAGAATGAAGTGCAGTGGCATTTAGCCTGCAAAGGTGTCGTATTTTACTGTTATTTGTACAATTCTCTACTCAATGCAGGATGAAGTTGCAGCTTAAACTTCTGTAAAATTCCCACAGTATGGGTCAATGATTAAAAAAACTATTTCTCTGTGAAAAAGTTCTTGGTTTTAGTTTGTGGATGTGTGAATGGAATCACAGAAAAAATCAGACAGCAATGACAGTTTTCTATCATGCCTCCAGCCACCATTTGATGAATACAAATTTCTATTTCAGTGATATGTCCATTGGCTCAAAAATACTGGTTTCTTTGCATTTGTAGAACTTTGAACTTTGCCCTGTGCCCAGTTTCTTCTTTCCCCAGATAGTCTCTCCAAACTGGTTCACTGTGTGGTTTCATGAGTGTCAGCTCTGGCTCAAGTGAAACAGCAGTAAGCAGGGGAGGGCAAGAGGCAAAATGGTGCTAATCCTACTTCAGTTTGGGTTAAGAGGCAGTGTAGTCGCTCTGGGAGAGAAAGAGAGAATTATTCCTGGATTACTGAATAACAGTGTTGTCTAGAGTTATTGAGCAGCTGATTAGGAGAAAAATCTGTCTCACTACAATTGGTCTATGGAGAACAAGAGACCCAGTAGTTCACTACTGATGTGTAAAAAAACATATCAAACCATTTAAAACTGCGTTATCTCAATGAAAGTCTTGGCTTAAGTGTTGATATTTTGGGAACTTCTTGCCTGAAGAGAGAGAGATTTCTTTTTTTTTCATCTGCTATTCCCTTTGGTAGTTTACTTAATTCGTAGGAGGAAGAGGCTTGTTTTGGGGCTTGACTATATTGTGCATTTTAGTAAGCTTTGGGGCAGATCTTTGCTGCAAGGAAAAAGGAACTGAATAACTTTAAGCTGGTCGTGTGTGATACACCAACTTTTGTTATTATCTTTTGAATTTCTGCAGTGATTTTTTTTTAACCTCTGTCTCTGTCACTGAATAAATAGCAAGTGGTGTGAATGCTTAAGTGTTGGGATTTTTTCTTTTCCTTTTGTTTTATTTTAAAGCACACATTTCTACTTGAGAAGCATTTCTTTGTGGTACTTCCCAGCCTTTATCTTTTGTTTCATGTGGGCCTCCTAAAATGTTTAAATATGCTAATCCCTGGTAGCAGGAGGGTAAAGGCTTTATAAAATTTTGGGTTTGTGAGCCTTTGGTTACTTAAGATGCTAAGAAAATKTAAATAATGAAGATATGTAAATGATTTGGATATTGTTGTCTGAGAAGCATACTGCAGATATAGGTGGCTTTTGAGAGACTTCTAATGTGGGAGTGATAAGAGGTGGGAGACATTGAAGGAGAAAACTTGCAGAGMTCTGACAAAGAATATGCAATGTATCTTACCTGAGATTTTAAGAAAGTAATTTTCATTTTTGAAGAAAATATGGGACTCATACAAACTTGGTGTTAGACCTCTCTATGATTTTTGGAGGTAGTCACATAAGAGTGGAAAAAAGGACATAAAGACTATTGATTTTATCACTGTATTTATCACTGTTGCAAACTTGAGAAACACAAGGTTCAAAATTATAATTTCTTGGGGCACGTACAACAGAAAATTAACAAATCCATTATGATAAACACAGAATTAAGGACACATTTATGCTTTGCTCTATACTGGTCTTGAATGATAAGCCAAAGACATTTATCTCTTATTCATAATATGCAGCTTGGATTTGCATAAAGTCAGATTTTTCTTGGTGCTTAATTGCTCTTGTAGCAACTCTGTAATGGAGTTTTACACAATTGCATAATTCTTTTTTTTTTTATGTGACGTGGTAAACAAATGTTTCTGGTAGTCAATTATGGACATTTTAATTGTAAACTTACATGTACTAAGGTTGTAACTCTCTATTTCAACTGTAGAGAAAGATGTCGTTCTTACCAAGATTGAAGGAGGTCGTTACTAACAAAATGTTTATTGTAGTTTTTAATGCAAGCTGTTTTATGCCATTACCTWCCTGAAAAGAATATTGATTAATGACATTAAAGGGTATTTAATTGCATTAAAAAATTTGAATTGCTTGACATTCATATTTGCATTTTAGTTGGGTAAGGCCCATTATTGCTTTTCTAGGGAAGTTGTGATGTCATACAGTTGTTTTTTTTCTAAAGAGTGTTGGCACATGTGCAGGATAGAACAGRATGATAAAAAAGAGAAATACTCRTTACATATCTGTGGAAGAAAAWAWTTCTAGAGGTGTTTTTTTACACAAAATGCTATAATCTCTGACTTGAAGAGTCCTAAACTGCTCCTCCTTAGAAACCAGAAAAGTGTACTGGAAAATATTGTATGTTTGTGTGTCTAACATCTGAAACTGGTCAGTATTGGAAATCATCCAAAAAACATATGCAGTGTAAGTGTAGGGTTTCAAAAATACTGTACTCTGTAACTGGCACCAAGTGAATAGCTGGAGAGAAAATAATGTAACACCCTAAAACCTTTTCATACTCTGAGCAGTGAGCTTGCTGAAATGCCTTTTAACCAGCAGGATAATCCTTGTAAATGATGTGCACTGGGTCATTGAGAAAAAACCTTTTGTCTCATASTGAAAATAAAGGTCTTCTGATCATTTTGGCYATACATTAAGGGCGATGAAAGGCCAATCTTCTGCTTTTTCCCATCTCCTTCTTGTTAAGCATCACACAGGGGATTTGTGCTGCACACCAGTGGTGGTACAAATAAAGAAGTGTGGTTTTCCAAAGGACATAGCTGTCCCCTACAGAAGGAATACATGGAAGATGAATGGCCTTRAGCTGAAGCTTCATCCTTAGTGTGGTGTGCTTTTTCACCGTGTTGTCACRTAGGCACTGGTGCCATCCTGCCTGCAGTGGGGGAGCTCCAGTGTCCTCGCAGCTCCTTCACTCTGCTGTGGCTGGTGATCCTGCTGCTTTTCTGCTTCATTACCCTGATGTGGGCATTGTTGATGTCTTTTCACTCTGTCCCTCAATCTGATTCAAAGGCTACTTTAGTGTATTTAAAGGAAAAGGTCTTTCACCTCCTTCTCTCTCAAAATATCGCCAGTTTAGCAAATATTCAATGGCGTGATTATGGAGCTATGTTCAGCTGCACTGTTACCAAGATTTAAATGGAATCCAGACTGAAATTCTAGTCCAATTCAGCTGCACTGTTGCAAAGATTTAAATGGAATCCAGACTGAAATTTTAGTCCAGTTCGGTGAGAAAATGCTAAACAGAATAACAGGTTTTTCATGATATCAGCTTGCTAAATTACAGGTTGCTGAGTATTATGGAGAAGAGCAAACATTTCCATCTTTTCCATCCTGTTAATTATGCAGAATCAGTGCCTCTTTAAGAATTTATATGTAAGGATATTTGAAGTTTTGCATTTCACAGGCATTTGTGAATGYATGTATTTATTTGTATGTATTTTGTAATCTGAAATTAACAAAGTGAGAGGATGATGTTAGTTGCAACCCTTTAATGCCATGCAGTGGATTGCTAATTAATTTTAAAATTAACTGATATCTAATACACTGAATCATTATTTAGGTATGAAAGTGGTTTTTTTACATTTCAGTGGATAGCAGTGTTATGACCAATTGATATATAATTTGTGATTAATGYGGGAATGAGTTGTCACAGCAATGGTAATCCAGCCAGTGCTTTGCCACTCCTGGGCAGATGGATTTACCTGCTGTTTTTCCAGCGTCTCTTCTCTTGTAGCCTTAACCTTCCTTACCTGGACTTTTTGTTTGCTGTTTSTATTTCCCACACCCTGTGTGTGTGTTGTTACTTCTGTATTTGATTAATTCAAATTAATTCAAAGTTTGGCAGTGCAAAATTATCCAAACACAGAGCTTTACTGAGGAACATGTTWTGAAATGCCTTTCATAGGAAGCAGTGTCTTGTTGCCAAGTGTCATCTGGAGAGACCTTCACCCCCTTCTTCCTCTCAAACAGTGGGGAGGCATTAGATTTTATCTGTAGCATTTATTGCAACTTCACTTTGTGCTCAGTTCAGCTCATCCACTTATTTTATTGGGTACAATCTCTTGCTGTTCCTAATCCCTTGTTAAGTCATACACAATCAAGCAGTAAACTTCTAAMCTTCTCCCTTACCTTTGGGAAAAGCTTGTTCCATTCTGACAAAGMTGGCATGGGTGGAGAGAGCTATTGCCAGTTCTAATCTAGGATTTACTTGGTGTGTTCATTAGACACAAAATGTCTTTAACGTTTGAAGAGTGTTTGCTAAATACTGTGTATTTATAGTGTGTATGTAATTTTTGTGCTTAAAACAACAGACTAGGGCTGAGAACTGCTTTCAGCACAAGATGGTAAAGGGAGTAAACTTCCTGTGTGTTTGTTTTGAGCTTGGACAGTGCTGGCTTTGAGCCTGAGGAGATGGGATTCTTTGTTGGTTCTGCKGGTAATTTACAGAAGTTGCCCTTCAGTTCAGTAGGAACTGAATGTGTGGTTTCTCACAGGGTCTCTCTCCTGTGCACAAGTGATCTTTTTGAAAGGAAGTGTTTTGGGCCTTGTTAGCAAGTATTTGGGTTATACCATGTAATATGATAATCCATCAAACTCCAATAACAGTTTTAATAAAGTTTGCAAATTMTTGTAGAGAAAACTGGCATTTCTTTCCAAATAAATAAAGCCCTAAACCAAACAAGTAAGTCCTTCTTCATATCTGGGTAAGAGACAGCACTTTCTGTGCACAATTTTTTTTTTTTTTTTTTAACTTGAAACTTAATGTGGATCAGCTTGGAAGAAGASAAACTGCTCTCTACTATATAGTTAGGTTGTATTGTATTTTTTTTTTTTTAAACCAAGCTTGTAGTGAGTCAGAAAAGGAGATAATCTAAAATGCAGATGYGAAGCATAAAAATTACGGTAATTAAAAACTATTGAAGTGTGAGTGAGCATTACATTCTTGAGTAAATTACAGTAAGTAGTGTCACTAAGGTATTATTGAGGTGATTCTTTAGTTGATACATGTTTAAAGAATGAATCTCTTTCTGCTTTGTAGAATTTAGTTCGTGTTGTAGTGTTTTGCCTATCAGTGATGCTTAGGAAATGTAATCAGAACTTCACTACTAGTGWTTTATTTTTTTCCTCAGTAATTGACTATATAACTGTATTTCTGACAATTGAAATTAGAAGAGTTAAGGGYTTCTTTTGCATCAAATGTTAGCTGACTTGAGCAGCACTATATGTAAACTTCGTTAATTGTTATAAGGCATTAGCRCCTGCTTTTCTTGGAGGAGAGTTGAAGTGACATGGGGATTAGCTCAGCTGAAGCCCGGGTTTGCCATATTCTAGAATGTCCGTTTGTCTCTTTATTTTGGAAGTAAAAGCGCTGCTGTCAGGCGCGGCTTTGCCCGCAGTCCTTGTCTGTTTGATGAAGGCTGTTTGTGGGCTGAGAGGCTCTGCAGTGCCMGGGAGTTGCCAGGAGCTCATTARGCGCAGCTTGGAGTGGAGCCAGGCATTCAGTGCAGGGGAGAGAGGCACTTCACAAAGGGAGGGGAGAAAGAAAAGACTGCTTCCCCCATCAACTGCTGTGTTTTATTGTGCCGAAGGGGTTAGCTGGGTTCTTGGAAATAAACTCCAGGCCGTAACTTCTACTGGCTCTTGTAAAAGTTGAATGTGGTCCCTCCTGCCCCTCGTCTTTTCCTTGGCGTTAGTGAGACACAATAGCTCTAGCAGGACCTTCAGAGGTTTTCCCTGCTCTTGTGCTGTATTTGAAATCAAATGAGAAATAAGGTGTTAAAGACATAAACAYTGCCACCTTAGAAAAATACTATCATGTTTTCACATATCCCATTCTATCCGATCTGTAAACTTTTTTTGTAAGAAGCATTTAAATCCATTTTCTTAAACTAAATTATTGAAATAATAATTTCTATAAGGCATAGAGCTATTTTTTTTGGCTAATATTAAAAGTGTATTCTCTGTATCAGTATGGGGAAAACATCAGGTAATTTGTAACTTTTCTGAAATACTCAGTAACTGAGGAAACTAAGAGGCAAAAAAAGAACACTTTCTGAGAAGAAGTTCTGCCTGATAGAAGGATTTTCAGCTCTGAGCCACGTTTTTCTTTCTGTATTGAACCTACGATTTTGATCTGGATAAGATTTAAAGCTTTSTAAAAAACACAGTTGCTCTGAGCAGCACCAATATAAAAAGCTTTTCATTTTAGTGTTCTCCTGCTGAATGTTTTGAACAACTAGAATGAAAAACTGTGCCCTGAGATGTCTGTGCAAAGACAATCCAGAATAATTTAGTGTAGCTGAGCCATTGTAACGTAGATTGCATTTAACGGTGGGTTGGATGTGTGTTACGTGGTTGTGTCTGGATCTCAGTTCTGTCTTTYTCTTTTACCCAGAAGTGCCCAAAAAGATTGCAGGGGGAGCAGGGKTAAGCATGAAAATGAGTTACAACCTGCTGCCAGCCAGGCCTGTCAGCTGTGAGAGGGACTGTTTGCTCCTGGTAGCTGACTTGTTTTGCAAATTTGAAAAAACAACTCTTTCTAGAATTTTCTTTAGAAATTACGGTCCCCTCATCAGTTTAATAGTTTATTTGGGAGTATTATGGCATTCTTAGCACAGSTGGGGAAACCTCCTCTACCTAAAGAAATAAATTGTGGCTTTTGTTGATGGTTGTACTGGCAAAGCTTACACAGTGCTGTTTTCTGTTTTGAGAACGGAACCTGATAATGAGTCAGAATATTCATAAAACTAACACATGGCCCCTCAGACTGCCCAGGACTTGTGATTTCAGCAAAACCCCTTCGTGGAGATGTGGTAGACAGACTGTTATGCACTTTACTGTTTGAGACCTGTCTGTATCTTTTTGTAGACTAAGGAGTATGTCTTGAAGGTATTTGTTACTGTTTTTCAGACCCTGAACTTATTTAAGCTTGAGGGAAGTGCTATTGAATGAGATAAATTGTAGTAAAGGAGACTGTATGCTAGTAAAACGCTGCTGTTTGTACAGCTGCAGSTCAGTTAATAGAGACATAAAGAATCAGGCCAGGATGGTGATCTGAATAGTCCTATACTGTCTGAAAACTTCGCAGGGTTGGTTATGAAGGAGGGAAGCAACCCATCCTCTGTAGTGGCTTTAATCATTTTCTGGGAGCAGGGCAGTGCGAGGGGCTGCACTGCTGAGTAGTTACACTTAGCTTTAAGCCAACTTTTTCAATTTTTTTTTTTTTTTCAATTCAGATAAGTTGTCTGAAAGAAAATGTACTTTTTTTTGGGGGGRTGCTTTTTCACAGGGATTTAGAATTACTGTAAGGATTGCACAAACTGATGTTGAGTCAGTGTAGTGGTGCTGTTTTTGCTGATAAATCTTATGTGAATGGAGGAGTGAGCTCTGAGCTGATACCCAGCTACATTGAAATGTAGTTGGTACTTGAGCCTAGAGGGAGTTGATTTGCTATTTCTCATAGAATATTGGTTTAATTTTTAAGGGATGTAGCCTTAGAGAGAGGAGGACATACCAATGGCTATTTCTTTCTGTAGATTTCTTCTTCAAGAAATTCTGCTAGTAGTTCTGCTAGTATTTAAAACAACATTGTCAAAAGCTAAAAGTATTGGAAATATTGCTGACCAAGCTGAAACACTCAGATTTTCCCCTCCAGCTGGAAAAGATAAATTGATCCAAGATTTACTATGTTAATAGTATGTAGTAATTGCTAACAGTGTGTAGGAAAAGTGACTGACCAATGCAGCTTATTTGTTTAGTAATGCTARAATGGGTGAAGGACAAACTTCCTCATAGAAGCATTTGTTGTTGACTTTTTTTTCCCCCTAAGCTTGACAATGTCATTATTTTGAGACAGAATGTGAAAGATTTATCTGTTTGAGATCTTAGATGGTTGCAGCTTTCCTTTACACAATCTAAATAATGCTGCACATTCTTAGAGCCCTATTTTGTGACATGGGAACTCTACAGCCATAAATCCTGCATGCCAACTCTGTGCTTAAAAGTAGCTGAGATAGTTAGAAGGAAGCAATTTCATTGAAATTTTACTTTGTCACCCATAAAATATGTACAAGTGAGAGGTGATTTCCTTGAACTTGTTAAGCTCCCCCCGCCAAAAAATAGTTTTAAAGATTATGAATAATTGTGAGTAGAATTATCTTCAGTTAAAGTTAAGCAGACAAGTAGATGTGGTGATTTTTTGTGCCTTGATAGCATGCCAGAAAGTGTAATCAAATTTGCATGTCTGGGTTTGCATTTAGTACCTAAAGCTCTATGTATGTAATTTAGAAAATATTTTTTTGGTTAGATACTTGATTTAAGAATTTAGACAACCATTTAAAATATATTTTCAGTTGTTATTGCTGTTGTTAGTTTCTCATCATTGCTTGCAGGTTGGATATTGGTACTACTTGAACTTTTTCTCAGACCTGAACTCCATATGTAGGATAWCCATTAGAAATTGTAGACACTCCCTCATTTATGACTTTAAAATGAAAAGCTACTATTGAAGAAAAAGAATTTAAGTGACTACTTAGACATTTGTCAATTGACAGCGATAACGTAAACCTTTCCATTTCACTTTCCCCCCTAGTGACTGTCAGACTCCTCACTGCAATAGCAGATTTTACAGGGACTCCAGGTAATTGCTTGCTGARCCTATTTTGAGTGTTATGCCCAGGGCTCTAGAAGGGAAGTACAGATGTGTGTTCTATCTAGTAATTTTCAAATATAGCCTGCACAAAATTAATTTCATGACCTGTATATTTTCTTCCATTATTTATTATCCTTTCAGKAGGAGAAATCATACTGTCCCCATTTTTCTGTTCTTGAATTTTTAGAGGTGTGCCAAGGAAGCACAAATATTTGGTGTTTGCTGGGAAATGTTTTTTCTTCCACTCATAAGAACCAAGCCATCTGTCAACCATGGCAGAAACTTGTGCTAAGAACTACAGACAGTATTCTTTGATGTGTTAACTCTCGTTTTCATTTATGTGAACTGGAGGACAAAGGGCTGAATCTTCAGGGCATAAGGATGTTACTAGGACATGACCATATTGCCATTTGAAAATCGTGGCTTGCAAGAGCCCTGTAAATGCTGCATCTGTGCCTGCCCTTAGCAGGGTGAGTTACTCATCTTTCCTGGCACCACCATCCTGCCCAGGGCCTTCATTTGGCCTGGAAGGTGCAGCAAACATCACAGGGGTGACTTCTGCAGACTCAAAAGGGGATTAGGCAAGAGCCAGGGGAATGTCTTGATAATTATTTTGCAGAATAGGATCCAAACCAGAGAATCTATCAGAATTTTCATTGTTTTTAATTCCAYGTGGTTTTGGCAATGGGGATACAGTGGAGAACTGATGCATTCTGATAATATTTTAATTTTTACTTGAATATTATAGTGACAATTATAGTTTTTTCTGGCACCTGAAATGATCTTTTATTTTTTCTTGCTTCCATAACACTGAATTTCATGTGTAACAGGGGAACCAATGAACAAAATACACAATTATCTGTTAGCCATCCCTGGATGGCTACATAAAAAATATAGGCCAAAGGTGCCTTTACTCCAGTCTTTTGTCTTTTCCTAGAGGTAAAACAACCCTGGATTTGTTTATAATCTCCATAGTAGTGGTGGGGGTTTTTCTGTTTGTTTTTTTTTTTTTTTTTTTTTTTTTGTTTTTTTTTTTTTTTTTTTTTTTTTTTTTTTTAAGTAAAGTATTAGTATTATTNTTTTTTTTTTTTTGTTTGTTTTTTTTTTGTTTGTTTTTTTGTTTTTAAGTAAAGTATTAGTATTATTGCTGTTAGTATTTTCTAAGATTTTGATTCAAGGATCCACAGCCTTTTCTGCAAATTGCATCCAGGTAGTTAGGGAGAATTGATTGGCAGCAGATGTAGTGAAAATGTTACAAAATACTCTGGATGCCGTGTGGTGAGTCAAAGGGCTGGGCTACCAGAGAAATCTCCTGKAAGTGTGGAATTCTGGCTCTGCGGAGGTATGTGGCAGAACTGCTTCTGACTTTTATGAGGTCAACCCTTGGGTTGTAAAGGGACTCAAATAAATACCGTGCATAACTCTTTTCTTGTTCTAGTGACATTTCATGCAGGCATTTGGGTGCAGATATTGATTGTTTTGTTTCTTTTCAGAACTGTGAAAATAGTTGAATTTATCTGAGTCTGTGTAGTCTTTATAAGAGCAACTTCTGCAGCAGATGTCCCTGCTAGTCTTTGGAGACTTTGTAGGAAAGAGAGGCTCCTTAGAAAATCAAGATAGACATGGTATTTTGTTCCATCTGGAATCTGAGTGTGTTGCATCAAGGAAGTTTCAAGAGCTGCAGTTGCTATAGTGATGCTTGCAGTGATGTTTTCAGTACTTACATTCTTTGAACACATATAAAAAGTAAAGCTTAAGAAAATAGAAATTGTCAGCCTCAGATGCATTTAGCTTTAAATTATGTCTGGAGTGTAATCTTTTAAATGAATTTATGCATGTCAAGAAAACTGTATAAAATTAAAAGAATGTCTGCTCTGTTCTTCCTACTGCCAAGTGCAAGTTTTGGATTTTAGTAGACAAAATTCTTGTTTCGTTTAAGGTTCTGCTTATGCCAGTGTAGGATTAATGTTAGTGTGTGCTTCAGCAGAAGGTGATGGGGSTGTGTGTGCATAGATCCCATAGGATTCAATTGTTTGTAATGCTTTAAAAATGARCACTGCTGTGAGGAGCGTATGGCTGAGCTTGGATTAAAACACAGCAAGACATTGCATGTGGCTCTTCTTCCATTTCTTCTCCTGTTCCAGTGCAACTGGTCTTGGCTGGGGAGCCATTTCTCTGCTGAGAAGAAGCAGAGAGACCTCTCCAGTGTTTCTCTGCTTCTGTCATGACACTGGATTTGCCTCCAGTGCTGCCATTTGGCACTTGACCGGAAATTTACAATTTAAGTGAAGTGTAAATGGTTACATGTGTATGCTAAAAAGTTATGGAAGTGAGAAATGTGGATTAGTTCTGATGACTGGAAAAGCTCTGGCCAAATTGGGAGCACTGTGTTTGCCAGAAGTCCTCTGAGAGTTGCTTTACTGGGATTAAACAGGAGGTATTTTTAAGTAATCTTTAGTTCAGCTGTAAAATCTCTTGTGYATAATAAGCACCTTTTCTTTCTGCTGCAGTGGTTGTGGTGCCACTTGCCTCTACCCAGCATGCTTTCATTGAATCCTGCAGAAATGAGTATCCACGAGGTCTTTACTTCTCTGWCAAATTTGATTGGAAATRKCAAGTGAGCAGCATTTTATGATGGCAGGAAAGGACAGAGTCTGAATAAAATAACTTCTTCTGTCTTAGCATCTGGTGTCTCCGTTATAGAGCAGACATAGGGCTAAGAAAGGCACTGCTTTTTGTGTGGGAAGAAACAAACCCAGTGGGAGAAATCTCCCCTGCTGTCATTGTTATTGCAGCACGGTGCCCAGACGCTGATTGAATGTGTATCAGTGTGAGCTCCTGTGGGTCAGTGGGTGTGTTTGGCTGGCAGGCTCACCTGGGGTCACCAAGAGAATTTTTCCACAGTGGCTGCCTGTGCCAGTCACTTTACAGGAGTCCAGAGAGGTCTCTAGAATGTTCTTACCTTCCCTCCCTCAGATTCTGGAGTTACACGTGATCCCATAAAATGAGAGAACAAATTGGTTCTCCTGAATAGGAACTTCAGTAAGCACCTTGACATGAGAGTAAGCAGAATGGATTCTACCTATCTTATTTTAATATTTTTGATGCGTACTTGGATGAAAGCATAGGTTGGACCCTGTCTCACTTTATTAATAGTGAGAATAAAGACAATAGTGAAAAGGCTCAGGGCAAAACCAAAGTGTGGAGGCCAGGTCCCAGGCTGACGAATGCCAAAGTCACAATGGAGCCATGTATTGTCAGCTTAATGCATGTATTARTGTAGGGGTTTTGCTGATCTTTTTTAATGGTTTAAAAAAGAGGCACTGATTTCATTGTGGACTAACATTGTGGTAGAAATTTATTTGTGCACAGGCTTTGATAAAATTAGGTGAGAGTGACTGTGACTTGGCAGCTGCTCACAGGAACTGTGCTGTATGTATAGAGTGACCTAGAAAAGGTGTAGTACTGCTTCAGAGAGAAACTGGCATCTACTATCAAATGAATCAGGGAAGGAACAGGCAAGGAAATGAAAAGCAGATTGATAAAAGATCAGTGGGGGACTGAATATGGTGGGACTTTAAAAGTTAAGGTAGAAGTACAACGTGGTTAAGCATCAGGGGGAGAAAGAGCAAGAGAGAACCTTCCTGCTTGAGGGGTGCAGCAGGGAGGTGCAAGGGTACAGAATAAAGACCTCTGCAGTAGTGTAAAACTRCCTGGAACTTAAAATGTCTGGGACAGATTCTGCACTCACTAATTCACTAGCTTTGCAAGTCCAAGTACTACCATTATAATGATGATATTATACAAGTAAACTACTCGGTGTGTTCAGAGATTGCTGAATTTCATTATACTTACCTTGTCTGTGTTTTCAGTTACAAGTTAGTATTTTTTGCAAAGCTTGAGAATTGTCATGTCCTGTTAACTTTTTTCTATAATGCTGAAAATATTGTGAAACTTGATTTTGGTGTAGAGAAAAAAAAAAAACAATTATTTTTGTTTAGAACTTTATTTACATTTGCCCTTTACTTCCTCATTTGGCCTTGTATTGAACCAAGAGAGCTTCCACTGAAAGGAATGGTGTCTATCTGCTTGTTAGGTAGAGAAAGCTCAGACATTACTGAATTAAATTCCTCTTTTTTTGATCCGTGGAATGCTCCTTTTCCTCCGTAGCTGGTGGTTACTGGTGGTCACTAGTTTATTGTCAGATGGTAACAGTTGCACATTTCTTTTGTTGGACTGTCTTCATTTTCCTTTGCTATTACTCTACAAAGGTAGAGTCTGCATTTTTGTTTTCATTAATCCAGTCTGGATTTTTGTTTTTGTGTTTGGTGTTCTGTTCTCTTCACAGAGAAAAGATTTMTTTCTCTGCCAACATTTTATTCTTTTACTTTCAATTTAGTATTGATRCCTCTGTCATACATCCTTATGGTCCAGTGTTCTCAGAGAGCACTTGATGACATACTAATTAAGGGGGGGACAGGGGAAATCATTAATGAAGCTGAGCATGAGCTCCTTTTATGTTTCCTGATTGAGATCCAGCTGATTCTGTTGTCAGGTTATTCTTCACTTTAATTTYTGTTAGCATTTTCTGGTCCCTGAATAACACAGTGACTGGGTAACATTAAACCCCACATCAATCAAAGTATTTCCTGTTTTCTCATCCTCATTGTCCTCAATGACGTGCAACTGTGGTTTAGAAAAAAAACCAAGGTGTAATGGAAAATACAGCTTTTAAAAATAAAGAGGACAAAGGCAGTGTGGATGCGCTTGTGTTTAGACCTTCTTAGGCGTCTTTACTTGGATGAATGGATAGGGAGGCAGATTTCAAGAGATTTTATGCAAGAGTGAAAAAAGCTTGCAAACCTGAGAGGTTTACCTTTCAGTATTATGGGATAGAGACAGCAAGCAAGATTTGGAGAGTAACCATGTTGTAAACAAAGAAGCTGAGGATAAAACTRTGGTAAGCTGATTTTCTTTAACTACTCTGCCTCGTTCAAACAGAGCGTTTTAAAACTGTGAATGGCTGTTGTTTCATCTCATTTCCGACACAGGATGTTCAAAGACCTTTAAATCCCCAGAAGGTGAGGGAGAAAAGACGAACTAGAGAAGAAGTAAGTAGGAAGGAATAATCTATTTAATCTAAAAGCTTTCTGCAAAGCTGTGCTTTGAATAACTAGTGCATATTTATACTTCAATAGTTCTCTCTAGGCAGTCTGTTCTCTCTTGACTGGCTATGAAATTCTGACTTTGGCTTCCTCTTGTGAGATACAGAAGCCATATCAATAGCTAGATACTGTGATCAAGATGATTCTTTTTTTTCTCCCTGTACAGGAATCTCAGAATTGAACATAATTTCAAATTCCGTACGCTTAGGCCACCGTTAGTCAAAGTAAACCATATGCAGCAAAAAGAATGCCATGTCCATAGTTTGGATAGATACAGCTCTGCTCTGCTAGTGTTTTTTCTTTTACCAGCTGCCTGAGGAATGAAGTTAATTGGTTACTAGTCTTGGGTTTGCATCAGTGTATCTGAAAGGAGTGGTTTTACCAGACAAATAAATCACTACTGTAATTTCTGTCCATATTTGAATTTTAATCATAGTTAATCAATTTTGAAATTCCTTTATAGTTGTATCAAGTTAAAGTGAAGAAAATGGTGCTGCAGTTTTAGCAGAAAACTAAAGACACTTCTCTCTTTTTTTAGGCAATGCTGCTGTAAACACATAGCTGAGTTCTGCCGCTTTCCTGTTTGGTAGTAGCTCAGTCTCCAGTARGAACAATAATTCTTTCTCATAGCCTTAGGGAGGGAAAAGTATTTGGACATAACAAACTATTACAGGMCTATTTAATAACAAGGACAGTTTTTTTTATTGAGGGCTGTTGGAAGTTTCTATTTCACAATTTTTTTCTACACATGAACTGAAAAGATACTTGAAAACATTTTGAAGACAGACCTGTAACTTCCAAATTGTTCAGTTTTTTCTCTTTCCATGATTTTATTCAAGCATGTGTAAGATAATAAGGTCTCATGATAAGATGAATTTTGTCATTGGTTTAGCTTTTAGTGAGACTAGGASAGAAGACTGAAAAATCAAACCTTCACTGCATGGCATCCTTAGCTCTGAATGGCAGTGTTTAGTAAGTCTCCTTTTTTCATTTTGTCAGGTTTTACAGTAAATGTAGTTTATAACAAGATTTTCTAAAATCCCATGCAATTCATATTACRTAAGTTCCCTTTTTATGTATAATAAATAAAATAATGAGTTATTATCACATTATCCTGCTATACTCTTCTCTCTGGCAACAATGGAGTATTCTTGAAAGCATTTTCCAAGTAAGCTAGCTGTCTACAGYCTATGATAATCAGCTGTAATGGCACATAGGCAGCTGGTTTGCTAATCCTTTGATTGCAGTATTAGTTTGTCTCAGAGATTCTGAAAACCTGTCTGATCCTGTAAATGTATTTAGTGAATATCGTAGAATAAATTATGTCTTACCTTAAGACTCTAAAACCCATATTCACTTTATGAGTTTTGTATTTTCTGGTTTTTTCCCTTTTCTGGTAGCTATGTTTATGTTTAAAGGGGGAGAAAAAAAGACATGTCTGTCCTAAAACTGCTTAGCAAAACATTGAACTTCAATTCATTTAACACTGGAAGGATTTGCRTTTTAATCACCAGAAATTGTCCTTATCTGGCTTATCACCCTGTCAAGTAATTCAGGCTCAGATCAGGATCTCTTATTTATAGCGAGATTGAGAGTAAGTTTTCCTGTATACAAATATGTTATAAAGAATAGAAAGCCCACTCTGCAAGTACATATTGATGACTTAAAATATGCAGTATTCTGTATAACCATGCTTTTTTAATAAAGAAACATAACGTAAATAATGCATGTGCAAACATGAGTGTTTTTCAATGTTGCCCTTTAATTTTCATAAATTAGGGCCAGTTTGCTAGGAAATAAGTACATGAGTTAATAAACCTGATCTGAATGTATTGAAAGCTGCATTTTAAATGTTTACATTGCTTTCTAATGCTTCTAGTTCAAATAAAGAGAAAAACTTATCAGTTCATACAATTATAGGACTGTTATGGTTGGAAAAGACCTCAAAGATTAATGAGTCTAACAATTAACCCAGAACCTCCATGTTCACTACTAAACTATGTCCCCAGTCACAAGTGAAAATGTTCTCAGTACTGGCTAGCAAAGTGTTTGATCATAGTTTTGTTTCAAAGATACCAAATCAACTACGTGATACTTGTTCAATGTCCCTGTAATAAATTTACATAACACTTTGTAGTGTTGAGAGACTGAAGTCTTTCAAAAAAAGTAAAAACATAAAGGAAACTACCTCTTTACTGGTAAATTCTGCCATTGTGAGGCTTCTATGCTGTTGCAGTTTTTTTGGTTGTCATAATGAGATTGGCATTGTTCCTTCCTTACCACTCCCAAATGCCAAGATGAGGTTTGTGCTCATTTTCTGCCCTTTAAGTAGGTCTGAATCAGAAAAAGTGCAGACTCTCTTGAACTGAAATGCTGATCTTGTCTGTTCTGTGGCACAGAGCTGCAGTGTGTGTGGGGAAGCCCCCGCACTGTCTGGTTCTGTGCTCACCTCTGCAGGAGCTGCTTTGTGGGTTAGGCTGCCTTGTGGTCTGAAGAATCTGATCTTTTCTGTCACCACCGTTGTGTCTTGTGAGATGTTTTAACTGTGCTACCTGAGGTACAAAGATAAGGTGAGGAGTTCAGATGGTCTTCTGAGTGTAACTCTAGCCATCATCCTCAGGTATGCAATGCAAAGTGTTAAGCAAGTTGATTATGGTCTTTTCCTCAAGTGCCTGTTTTGGGAATGCCCTTTTGCATGTTTCCTGTCATTAGCATCAACAAAATCAATAAAAAACAATCTTCTTCTGTTTAAAGTATTTTTTTTTGTTTCCTTGTTCCCAGAAGTTTGTTTCCGTGGTGTGACGTACATTGCTTTAGTACATGAAACCAGTCCTTGAAATGAAAATGTTCAGTAACCTGGCCCTGTCTGCATGTATCAACCATGTTGGTTTTTAACTGTAAGTTTAGAAATCAGAAGTTAATAAAGAGCTTGTCTTGACTAGACAAGACCTGCCCTTCCACAAGGTTTGCTGTGTCTGGAGATCTTCTGGGCACATGCATCTTTCCCTCACACTTTTTAGGAACCGTGCCCAGAGACTGAGAGGTTCAGACCCCCTTGCCATCCCTTGGTCAACAGCTGCATCACCTGACAGGGATCCCAACTGCATCGCTTCACCACCATCCAGCAACATATTGTCACCTGCGGTGTTATAATATGCAGACCAGCCAGCCCAGTATAGATTCATTAGGCTCTCATCTGTAATCTGTCCTTAGGYCACGAATGTTTTCTGGGGTCAGAGACTCAACAATGATTTCTGGTTCAGATTCCCCTGCTCGTTGTGAGGTTCCTGGCTGCCCATCATCATCTGTTGGGCAAATGGATTTGGTTTTGTGTTTCCTTCTCTGTACAGGGGCAACTGCTGCTGGCTTAAGCTCACTGTCTGGTTTAGCTGCAGCCTGAGTGACTGAGGTGTCTGCTGACTTGTCCCCTGGCCCCTCTGGCTCTGTCTCCTGCCCTACAGCATTGAACAGTGTGCGATAAGCATTAGCCAGGGCACAGCATATTGCAGTGAGCTTCTTTTCCTTACAGTTCACATTGCAATTCTCTTTCAGATATTTCCCCACTTCAGCTGGGTTCTGAATTTTTTCAGGCAGGAAGTTAAAAATTATGGTTCAGAAAATTCTTTCTGTATTTGGCCTATATTCTCCCATATCCCACACCACTCAGACTTTTCCACACCTGAGTTAGGTGTCTGGGTAGCCCCTCTGTAAAACTCAGCCCTCATTCTAGACATGCTGCAGACCATATAGAGCATTCTTACCAGATAAAATACCAGTGAAAAGGCCTCTTTAACATCTAGGGGATGCACAACATTCTCAAAAGGTGATGTGTCAGATTTGAAAGGGAAAAAGTAGATGAAGGGCTGGGAAACATCATCCCCTACTTTTCCTCCAGCAGACTGGCTGTAGTTACTAATAAAACCCCAAAACAGGTTACTAAGACTAGGACGGAGAAACAACAGAGCATACAATTTTCAAAAGCTCCCAGTACCTCTCTTAAAGTTTTATAAATCATCACTACCACATCTATAAATGTAGCAACTCTATTGCTCTATTTATTGATTTGTGTCCCTGATCTGCCTGTGGATAGGCAAACAATCCTAGAGACTAGAATGACATTATTACTTCACACAGCATGGTGACTCTTAACTGTACCCTAATACCAAGCATTTAAAACGAGAATGCAATTATTATAATTTTTCTCTTCACTTTCTCAAGCCAAATGGGTGCCAAATTTGTCTAGGTTTGAGACAGTTGTTTCAGAGAGAAATGGTAAAGGATAAATGTTTCCTCAGAAGTGAAAAATTTGATAATTTTTCCCATCAATATGAAACAGATGTTTGGGCAAAAGTGAAAAGAAAAATAGTTTATTAGCAAAACAAGGTGTGTGCAGGACACAGAAAAAAATGGAGTAACTGTTGGACATTCAAAACTCCAGGAACGCATGCCACCTCCTCCCCTCACAGCTGCTCAGCACATGGTGAAGGGGAAGATGGCGCAGCTCTTGTCCTAGGGGAAAAAAAAAAAAAAAGAAAACAAAAGAAAAGAAAAGTCCACGTGGCCGCTCAGGCAACAGTGGGAACCTGGTGGTACTCTTCTCCTCACTGTGGATGAAACAGAGGGCTTGGTGTGCTTTTCTCTCTTGCCAGATTGGCTTCTCCAGAGTCCGGGATTGATAGAGTAGCACCCGCGGCTTTTCCCCGACAGCCGCTGGCTGATCGGCCCTTGCCTCCCAGTTCTCAGACCACAGCCCTGCCGAACTGCTCCAAAAGAAAATCACAGGAGTCACAGAAGGGATGGCACTCCSTGGAGCGTTGTTTGCCCAAGCTGACAAACCCGAGCTAGCTAAGCAGCAACAATACAACTCTCCTACACACAGCAAGCTCAGTTCTCACAGCGCCCAGCTGAGCTCCCAAAGCCCCCTGCAGGGTGGCAGCCCAGGCTTTGAACTGGCAGCCCTGCCTTCCCAGCTGCCCTTGCTCCTTCTTCTGGGTCGAATTTAAAAGCACAAGCACATTTTGGGAATACAAGCCAACGGAGTATAGGAACATAGGGTTGCCACAAAATCAACCCAAGACACATGTTGACCATGCTCTTGACTCAAGATAACAATGGTTTGTGGGGTGTTCTGTGGCATACTAATAAATGCCTTGAAGATAATGACTTGAGATGTTTTTGAACTTAAACATATGTTCTGTGAGGAATTCTGAGAAGGTGAGAGGCTTCATACTCTCATAAAGCATATCAGGGTCTAAGCTAGTTTCTGCCTTTTGCTGCTCTTGTAGTTTTCTTCAGGGTTTAAGATTTCAAAGCCAAATAGAATATGCTGCTGTCTGAGGGCAAAATATAATTGTGATTCTGGAGCTTTATTCCCTTGTAGCTTTAGGTTGAAGAATGTTTGCCAGTTTTTGAATGTTTCAGTATATTGTCAGTAGTGTAAGCTTCCCAAAAATGTTTATAGGAAGATTTTTTGTAATATGTTGTAAGAGGAAGACTGTATAGGTTCTAGCTTTCTCCAGATTTAAGCTTCTGAAACGTTCTTCAGGAAGTGTTTCAGTAATATCTGCACTAGAAATGGCATCCCTGCTAGGTAGAAAAGTGAGTACAATGGCATGTTTTAGGGGATTACCAAGTAGGAGAACTTTTTTCAAGGGAATGTAAAGCAGACTCTGAAATAAGCGAATTTGCTGTGGGAAGTCTGTTACATTTGAGTTTGGGGCATAAATACCACATCATTAGTTTGCTTTACTGTTGCTTTTGCTGCAGAGTTTCCTGTGTTATTCCATGCAAATACTTTACTTTGACAGCCCAGATAAACAAAAGCCAGACGTTCATACCCAGAAAAAAAATCCCTGAACTCCAGTCTAGGGCAAAGATAAAGAATTCAGGCTTTTTCAGTTCCATGAATATACACWGGCTGCTGGAAAAGATTATGTGTGACTAAGGCTGTGGTGATTTCTGTTCTGACATAATTGCTAAACAGTAACATGAACTTACTTATTTTTTCTTTGAATGGAGACATAGTTATTTAGGAAGTGAAAAAAATATAGAAAATAATTGGAAAAATGCTAGACTTGTTTAAATCCTGTAATTTAGTMATGCTTTCAGATTAAATGTAGGCTGGAATTTTTCCAGGGGGCCTTGAGAATTTGGACATCCAAAATCCTGTCAAGTYAGTGAAGGCCAGCAACTTTCTTCCCTGTGCTTTTCCAGAAATCTGGGCTTAAATTACCTTAGTGTGAGTTGGACTAATTCTTAAATAAACTGGAAGGWATACATTAAAGTTGGCTTGCAGAATACATTTTGTTGAAATTTTTTATTTTGTTCTACATTGTGAGTCTGTGAGTAGATTCTCTCTGAGCTGATTCAACTATGTGTAAAATCTGTTTGCTCATGGAGTAAAATAAGCAATCATTGCATCTTGAAAAAAGAAGATGGTGCAAACCAGTCAATGTGATTTGAAGCCATAGGGATGTTTTTTGCCATGTGAATCCTCAAGAAAATCAACTTCTTCAATTTTATTAATTTCATGGAAGCTCTGAGGTTATTTTAAAATAAGACAAGCATTTGGAGTTGAGGGTAATTTTTTTATGCTTTGTTCCCCACTAATGTGTTTAGATTAGATTCTCCCATAAGTGAGTGTTAAACATGTTCTGTGAATTGACACTTTTATGGTTTTTAATGGTYTAATCATGTTTTATGCTAATTTGCTCCTACTTTCAAGTATTTGAGCTTAACAGCTTTTTCAGAAGACTTTGGAAGTGCTTGAACCCTTGTGTTTCCCTGTAGAACATACTGACTGGATTTTATTATAATATGAAATGAGAAGTTTTTGAAAATGGCTCTAAGTTGAAGTCTGATGACAAAAATGAGTATTTTAAAGCTTTACAAAATGAATGCTAAAATGCCATGACATTTTACTATTTTAACAACACTGAGAAACCTGCTGCAGTCTCTTGCTACACGGCCTTTAACTGTTTCTTAAGTGCCAAGTTGTGCGATAAAATGTCATCAGTCCTGTGTAATCACTGAGCTAAGATATTGTTACAGGGTTTTTTTAACATACCAGAGAGGTTTTTTCACAGCTATCAGGTGATATGTTCAGGAATTTCATATTGATCAGGTTGATAACCTTTTCCCACTACCTTTTTTAATGTGTTTTTCTTTTGTTTTTTTAATTCTGTCTTGTTAAAAATAAATGGGAATTTAGCAGAGGGGGCAAAAGATGAAAGGAAGAAACCTGCTGAACTAGACAGACTTRTACAATAAAAACAAGTGTCCTAACTGAACACAGCTCTAAAACAATGTTAAGGAAAATGCTGAATTGCTGTGAGAGGTAGATTCTTTATCTTGTTTAGCTGGATACATTGTGGAGGAGATCTTGTAAGGTGCGGGAAGCTCTGATTAGTGGCTTCCAAATAAAGGTAGTCAGAGGTCAACTTGTTATGGTGGTAGTTGAGRCATCAGGACACTCGGGTTTAATTCTGCAGTTTGTCCTTCTCTGACCCTGGCTTAGTCAATGATGTATATCCTCATTACAGATTCAGCTCAAATCTGTTCCCATATCAGTTGAAAAATGCCTCATCTTTTTGATGTAAAGCAGTATTAACTGTTCAAATTCACCTGCAATCCTTGAATTTTGATCCAAAACACAGGTGTTGCTTGCTTTCTTGCCACCACATCTTGTTGGCATCTCTTACTACATGGATAAAATTTGCCATCTGTGGTGGTGTCTGCTTCAGGTGAGGTTTGCACAGCAATGTGGTGTGGTGGTCCTCAGAAACATTTAGAAAGTTGTAGAAATAAGGCAGTGACGYGGTTTATTGGCAGCAATCTGAGGTATTTTTTCATAAAGTCTGACAGCATTTGGGAACTACATAATTTGTCAGCTGCTAGCAATAAATCTCTGCCACCCTGGTTCTTTGCTGCCTGGCTTCTCTTGCTAAAGCTGGGTTCTTCTAAGGTAACACYTCCTTTGAGAGTAAATTTGGTAAGRGGAGAGCAAGKCCTTCAGTACAGAATTTGAATTGACTACTCACTTTTTGGCTCCTCTATACCTCTCTATTTACATTAATTCCATTAATGAAATTCCTGGGCTGAAGTATATAATACCCCCCCCGTTGTAAGGCTACAAGGGGGGTGTGTGTTGGTAGCCAGGTGCCAGCCAGGCTGTGCCAGAGGCCCAGAGGAGGCTGATACAGCTGACACATGATCTGACTCTGATGCACTGATTTAGTGCTAGCAGAGTGCTGCTTCTTCAGAATGAGCCTGGAACACCAAAATACCCCGGTAGGGTGGAAGAAAACTCAACAGGAAAAGGCTGGTGTCTCCATCGCTGCTGCTAGCCTTGATCAGCCTGCAACACTGTGTTAGAAAGTGAGCAAGGAAAGAAAACAGATTTCAAATTTACTTGCTGGCTTGAAGGCTAGATTGAGGAGAAGGGAAGACTGTATATCCATGTACAGAAAAAAAGACACTTGAGTTTTCTAGTCTAATGCTGTTTTGAGGGCAAAGGAGCTTGTAAAGAACATAAGTTATTTTGTCATCTGCATGTGCAGTTGATCACTTTAAAATGGGTATCAGTACTAGCATTCATTTTAGTTTTGGCACTAGTTCTCAATCAAAGCCTGGCTCTGTGTAATTGCCAGCATTTGAAACTGTGATGTTAGTCAGCAAAAGCAGACAAAACCAAAATAATTTTCATCAACGAAGGCTAAGGACATRCAGTACTGTGAACAGATTATTCCAGATTTTAACACTGAGTATAAACTGTCAAGGGTTTATTGTCAAAATAGATTTTACAGTATATCTTGAGATACATTTTATGTCCTTTAAAATAGTTAATGATTGTGATGGTTTTTGTTTTCCCCTTTTTTTTTTCCCCTTAGAAAGAAAGGAAAATACGTAGATTTACCACAGATGTGAATTTCTGAAGCATTTTTTTTTTCACTTTCTTGCCTCCCTCCTAGGAGTTCTGCTGTATTCTCTTGTGCAAATTTTCATTATTTCATCTTCATGTCTTTAAAATATTAGTCCACTGGTTGCATTTTGGAGCCCATCTGAGGGACTGACATGGAAGTTTTCTGTAAGCCAACAGGCCATGCAGCCTGCCCAACCAAACATTCCCTGGCTTTGTGTTGCACTGTGCTGCTCCTGATCTCTTGCTCAGAAAGTCTCCAGACTATTTTGGGTTGCTTTAGACCTTAGTGCCCTCATGCCAAATCCTTAGGCAGACAATTTATTTGTTTTTTCTGACCAGTCAGTTCAGAATCCTGGTGTGCAGTTGGTCAAACATGTTACAAAGCAGAATATTGGAAGTGTAAATTCACGGAACATTACCAGCAGTTTAGCATTTTTTCCTCCCAGTCTAAGTTGGTATTAAGGGTGGTCTGTCTGGAGAAGCATGACTTCCTTCAAAAAACATGTGCTTATGATATATTTTAATATAAGTGGACACACGTTTAGAAATATTTGTGATTCAAGCCTCTGAGGAGAAAAAGATTTTTAAAAAAGCAGCATTAAGAGTTTTTGATAAGTGATGATTTTAAGATTCTGTTTCTCTGTACATCACACCAGAATTCAGCTATCACTATTTGAGAAGATACATTCAGAGAAGCCTCCTGATGTACATCTTCCTTACAACAGTTTGCATTATGAAAACACACTATCTCAAAACCCTGCCTCGAGGGCAATGATGTTTCCCCATATTGTGTAAATAAAAGAACTCCACAGAAAGCTGACAGGGCCAAAATAAAACAGGTTTTGCATCTATGGTTGTTYTGATGAAAATCTCAGTAATTGAAAGGACAAGTTACAGAAAAAACGCCAGTCTTTGAAAACAAATCTGTTGCAGCCTAGTGAGATACTCAGTTGAATGTGTGGTGGCCTGTATTTAAAGAAATACCATTACAGGCAAACAAAAGTTTGGAAAACTTTTTCTTTTTTTCACCTTTTTTTTCAAGTCTTCACCTATATGAACTTGAAGGCAGTTGGTGTAAATACRAACAAGGTTCCCCTGTGTGTGGTCTGTGATGCCAGCAGGTCTGTTCTTGTAGATTGTGTGCAGGTTTGTCTTCAGACTGTTATCTCAAATTCTTTTATTTGTGACTGTTGAGTCACAAAATGTTTTGCCTGCATTAATCATAAAGTGGCAAATGTTTTATTTATTTATTTATTTATCTTTAATCCCAACAATTAGAGCATGGAGTAGCATTTGAGTAAGGGTTGAGTCTTTTATTTCTTTCTTTCCTCTTYGCTTTGCACTTGATGTGAATTCTATGTACTGCATTGAATGGATGCAAGGTCAGGAAGCATCAGTTAAGTACTAATGGAACTGACTTCCGATGCTATTAGTGAAAACATGACTCATGTTCTAAGGATTTTCTGTTGGATTCCTGTAACTTTTGGTATTTCTCTTTCATTGTTTTCAGTAGTTGTTTTCCTAGAACACACTGTGACCGTGAAAGAATTGCTGTATTAAAAACAATAGGGACATGCTCGTTTAAACTCATCCTGGTATGGATGAATTGCGTATTAGTCGCATACAGCATTTCTGACATAGTAGATGCACTGGTAAATTCCTTTTGATCTTTGCTAAAATATCTTCAGTGGGAAAAAAAAGCAAAAATATCTTCAGTGGGGGAAGAAGCGCAAATATTCGAATAGTCTCTCGGTGTTTTTGTAGTGAACAGACAGAACTCACTTATCAGTGTGAATCAGTTCTTTGTTTCTAAACAGCTGGAAATAGCAGCATGATTACAGGGAGAAAATACTGAAAACATCTAKATAGCATTTTTTTCTTAGCATTCAGGGTTTTTTTTTTGCTGACGGTAGAACTATTAATTCTAAGATGGTAAATCACATAAAAATGTCAGCCATGTGCCAAAAGGAAATTACTGAAGCCCTGATCCTCTTTCTTGAGGCTGCAGAGCAGTATGGGGATGAACTCCATGCCTCCAGAGTGCTGCAACAGTAAGCACGAGCCACAGGATGGACTTGGGAAAGCAGGGATTATTCCCAGTTCCTTTGTGATTTCAGGGAAGTAAGTTAATGTAGTCTGTTCATCCTCCTCTTGGAATATGACAATAAGTTTTCACAATCTGATTTAAGTCTGTTACAGTTGCCTGTGGTGATCAGGCTCACTGGGGAGGGCAGCCAAGCAGGAAGGCTGAGAACATTTACTGTTTCTTAGATGACTGTTTGGAGCACCCATATTCAATTCCATTGCCACTCATATTCATTTCTGAAACTGGATATAAAAGCGTTTTTTTTGTATAGAGATGTAAAATGGGCTGGAGAGCAACAGAACTGATTTTGAGGTTTGAGTTTTTTTCTGGTTTATGATCGGTAATTGAAGAGCTTGCCATGCTCTTGGTGGTTTTTCCCTTGATAGAACTTCTGGGAATGGTGCCTTCCCCTCTTGCCTTTGTTASAAATCTGTRCAGGATGAGAGAACAGATGCTTGAKTTYATTTCATTATTTCTGTTGAATTCTCTTGATGTAGTTTGTCTGGTTCACAAATACAAGAGGAATGAAAAATTGACATTTAATTATAAATCCTTTGTAATTTGTTAAGTTTTACTTTTTGTGCTCTTCAGAGTCAGTCTATCTGTTGCTTCTACAGTTGTCTGAAGTAGCAAATTTTTGAGTGGTGTATGACATTTAGGCATTCAGTTGTCATTTACTTGTTTCAAAATTTCTTATTATCTCTCATTAAAGGGTTAATTAGAAAAGACCTAAATGTGTAATGATATCTATGTGATGAACAGAGTTTACTCTGAAATTTGCCTTATAAAAGTAAATTTGAGGTTTTGGAGGATGACTTCAGCACACAACAGATGCTGCCACTTAGTTTGGTGCTAGGTCTTGGTTGTGTTTGTATGCTGGGACATTTCATGCCTGGGCAGAAACACTTCATAGCTTCACAGATCTGTGAATGGCTTCTGCATTTTGCTGATTTTGCTGGTTCATCTTGGGTCCGTGAAATCTGTAAGGAAAGGAGCAGTGTACAGCRCACTGCTCATGGGTCTGTAATATCTGGTGAGCACACGTGTGTGCAGGGACTTGGYCCTTCATGTTTCTAGCAGGTAGCAGATGAACTGGATGTAGCAAATAGAGCAGTTTGGGAACCTCAGTCTTCACAGAATAAGTTATTTGTTTTAATTGCTCTTCTTGTTTAATGAAGATCTTAACATTAAGGCGTTTCCTTGCATTTGGAACTATTTGAACGGAAGACAAACAGGACAATCCAGTAGTTCTTGTCTTACCCTACCATYTCGCCTGCCTCAGAGACAGAAAAGATTAAGTAGTTTAGCTGAGGAAGTTTTTCTGTCTGGTTGCTGCACACTGAGTACTTGGAGACATGTAAGAATTGCAGAATGGTTGAGGATGAGAGGGACCTCTGAAGGTCATCTTGTCCACCCGCTTGCTCATGCAGGGTGACCTAGAGCCAGCTGCCTGGGACCATATCCACAGGGTTTTCAACTCTCTCCAAGGATGGTGTAGTAGCTCTGGTATTGTTTCCAGCTAAGCTGCTAYGAGAGTGTTGGTGGCTGCCCTCAAACATTGCAGGTGCACAGCTCCCAAGGGACAGGAAGATGAGTTTCAGCTCTGAATGCACCTTGCATACCTGTTGGCTGCCATGATGACTAAAAGCTGACAAAAAAAAGTCATCCATGTGTAAATCTGAATGAGCAATGGTATTTTACCTTGAAGAATAAGATTTCTATGGAAATCAACTTTTAAAGAGGYACTCTAGCACTTTTGTGAGGTTTGTGTGATAGTATTTTGTAGAACTTCTTTTGGGCTAGGTGTAAGGCATACAGCATACTCATCTAGGCGAGAGGCTGCTTTCAAGACCTGACCTAGAAGTAGTCCAGTGTTAAGTTTTTAAACCTGCTTAGTTTCCACTGCCTGGGAGAAGGAAATCCCGGAGCAGGAATGTACCCAAGTCATGCATAGTAACTGAAGCAACTCCTCTATTCTGCTGTATTTCAAGACGGTTCCTGTACATCTGAATGCCCTACCCAATTTTCTTCGGCATTACAGCTTCAACAATGAACATACAGAGGCCATAGAGAAAAATGAAGTAGCTTTTGTTCCATGTCCCCTGTTCTCCAGACGTTCCRTGCCATCAGGGAAGGGGCAAGGGTTAGCAGAGTATTGCAGTGGGTACTGCTCCCACAGGGGCTGTGCTTCTCCAAGTTATAATCGAAGCAGGAATGTGCAGTGATCAGCATGAAAACTGTAGTTGTTGGATGAATAACCTTTATTTTTTGTTGGAAAAGCTTTCCACTGAGATAATCTGATGTTAAATTGTGTTGARTTAACTTGTATTTTTATTACTTTGCAAGAGAACTGATAAAAATAGACACTCAGGTTGCTCACTCTGTGTGTTGTACTTTCTCATGCTTGTCCCATCCTCCCCTCTGCCAGTATTCCTATAGGGCAAAACAGTCTTTTAAAATCAAAAGCATTTTGTAGTTTCTTTTATTTTCTGTAGTACATGTATGGTTGGACAGCATCTAGCATGACAGTTAACAGCTTTTCTTTTTTGTACATATCTTCTCAAATTCTTACTTCTCAATCTTGATCCTAAGAGTTTTATAGAAAGATTAAGAGACCTGAAATGTAAGCAGTTAAAGCAGTCTCTGGAGCACAAACATGATACATGTAATTTTTTTTCTGAGTCCAAGGCAAACCCAAAAGGTTTGGTTTGTTTTGGTCTTTTTTCTTCTTCCATTAGTTCATAGATTAAAATGTTGGGTTTTTTTCTAACGTATTGAGGTATTATTAAAGAGGAGTTCTCTGGATTTACTTTTTTTTTTTAATAAGGAAACCAGATTTGTGTGGCTGTTTCATAAATGCTATTACTTTAAATTAATTTTTCACAATGAAAGCAAGTTATGAAAGGGCTTATCTTGCAGCAATTTGAGCATTTTGTAAACAGCCTGATCTTGGCYGCTTGTAGCCCCACTCAGCTATCATTTGCAACAGGTTTTAAAACCTTTTTACTGTACCTTGGAGCAGATAGGTCCTATTTCAGAATAAGGCTGTATAMTTCTGTCCCATTCTGTTTGAAAACTGTAGTTCTGCAATAGTTTTTTCTTCTTGGAATTTTCAAAAGGTTAGTCAGAGCCAGTTCCCTTATGGCAGAGGTCCTGTCCTTTCAGACGTTGTTTCTTGGCCAGTGCCGTGTCATGGAGCAGAGAATGCAGGACAGATGCTTCACGCCTGGCATACTCAGCTGTTCTGAGAATAAAACTACAGCGTGCAACTGGCAAGTTCTGCTGGAGGCAGCATGTGCTGGCTGTTAATGTGACCTTTTTGCACTCAGTAACTCGACTAACTCGGCTCACAGAGATTTAAGAAAAAAAAATTGGATAKGAAATTTAAGCAACTGACTTTCTGAATATCGAGTAAGTCACTGCTTCATAGTAAATTATTTATCATTGCAAAACTGATGTTGCAGGTGTAAAGTGTTAATAGTGAACTGACCAGAGTTTGAAGAGGTGGGTGAGCAGTGTGGACTGCCAGCCCGGTTCTCAGAGTGAGTGGAGCTGTAAGTGATTGAATTATACTGGCTTAAGAAGTTCCTGTCTCCTCAGCTGAGAATTTTACCCCCACTGAGCCAACACACAGCTCAACTGATCACACACGCCCCACCAGACCAATAGAAAAATGAGCTAAGTTGTGCTATTTTAGTTACTGCTGCCACAGAGTAAACTGATGTCTCAGTTTGAAAGACAGGTATTTGCCAATGAAGGCAGGGACCCCCCTTGGAGTGGTGGATATGACTCCCGAATTATTACAGCTTTGAAAATCAGGGGCTTTCAAGCAAGAATATGGGTAAAAGGGAATAACAGTTTTTACTAATATGTATAACAAGGTAAAACAAGTAMCAACAACGATAGCAACAACCAACCCAGYCMCAAACCCAKTGACAGCCTCACACAGAGATACACACACCCTCCCCTTTGGTGCAGTTCCAGTCCCAGCCAGCAGGGGCGCTGTTGGCTCCCGGCCGGGCAGGGCGGGTGCGATGATTCCCCGGTGGCTGCAGGGGGCGCTGTGGGCGGGTCCCGGCTGGTTCAGATCTCACGCGTGGCCAATGGCGGATACAAACCGGCAGAGGTGGATGGAGAAAAAGTTCCTCTGCAAACTCACAGAGGAAAATGATGATCCCGATACTCCCTCTGGACAGCAAGAAACCTCAGAACGGTCAGATGGGCAAAAAGACGAGCAGAATCCCGCAACTGCAGATGGGATGCAGCAGAACTCAACCACTGCAGCTGGAATCTCAGGGGTCCCTGGCAAGGCACAGGGGCAGAAGATCACAGTGCAGCAAACAGGAACCAATGACCGGAGACGCTGGGTTCTGCAGCAGCAGGTCCACGGTCCTCCCCCGAGTCAAGCAAGGCAGGAAGTGAAGCTACCCCCTGCCCCTCCCCCCCCCAACACACATACATCCTCTCCGACCCCCAAAACTCCCGCAAGAACTTCCCTCTCTCCAAAGAGAGGAAAAAAATACTTCCAAGCAGGAGAAGTGTCCAGGGAGACCCTTTGGGTGGGGTGTAGGTTCTTTTGTCTTCCCCAATCATCCAGCCATCAAAAGGATGACCTGGCAATCAGTGTATCCCAACAACAAAATGGGAAAGAAAAATTCCCCAAGAAAGGAAACAAAAGGAGAAACCTTAACCCACAACAACTGGGAAACACTGACAGAATGCTGGCTTGAGGAGTGCAGCAATTTATGGTTCTCTCAGCGTAAAAGAATTACAAATTTTAACTCCTTAATGAATAGTAACAGCCTTAAAAGTGAGACGCATTAATCCAAGTCTCTTGGTTTTTCTTTTTATGACTCGTTCACTTGTTCTGGTGACACAGTGAAACAGTGTTTTTGCAGTAAGTCTGCCTTTCTGAAACATGGCTTCTTTGGGGCSAGTGCTGAAGAATGATCAAATAAATAAATCATCTGTGAAGAGATAGTTTTATACAGTACCTTTAATAATTTACAGTTACATATGCTGTAATTTAATTTTAAGTTCAAAATCTGCTTTTCCCAAAAGACCAATCTACTTCATCTTGCATCTTTTTGCTGCCAAAGCTTTGATGGGAGTTAAAGAACTGGATGAAATCCATGAAAGTTGTTGAAATATGTAGTACAAATTCTTACTGTGATTGGATGTTTGCAGAGCTGTACTTCTGAATAATATTTAAGTGCCTTGTAGTTACACATCAAGCTTTTCATGCATTTTATAAAATCAGTAAAGGAAGAATGAAAATATTCTAAATATAGTCACTGCAAATGTTGGATTTATTTATCTTGAACTTGATGCCTTTCTGAAGAATTTATTGTTTGAATGCTTTTACTTTTCCTAAAGAAAATATGACAGGCAGTTAAAACATATGAGTTAAGTTACTACATTTTTGGAGTTTGTTGATGAAATAATTGTATAAAAATTAGTATACTTTCTGTGGGTGGGTTTGGTTTAGTCTTAATTWAAAAAAAMMCACAAATTTTTTTTCAGGTGRTAGGGAGTATTTGTTTTTGAAATCTTTTTGTACGTTTTGTGATGTTCCTACTGCACATTTTACAGGGACACTTTACATGCTACATTACTCCTGTTTACAGGCAGTGTTTCACAGAGCTGCTGGTCRATTGTATGGGCTTTACTCTGTTGTKAGTATTGTTGTGGYTGGTCGTTAGTGAAGTTGTKTGAAAGAGCCCATACTGATCAGCTGCTGAGCAAAAAGCAGTAAGTATCAGTGCAAAGGGTGAGTAACATGGAGAAAAAGGAAATAGGTCAAYAGCAGAGAGTGAAAAAAACCTCCTAATTTAGTAAACACTGGTTTGAATGGCAGTGTGTAAAAAAATCATCTTGGTTTTAGATCAAGTATCGCATGAGGTCATTGGAGAAAACAGCAAACAGTCGGTTAACTCAGGCTCAAGGACAAGCAATGCAGGTGATGGCAGACTATGCAATGAATTTTTTATTCTGCACCTTTGAACTTCATTGACACGTGCATCTTGTGCTATCTGCTGCGGGTTTTTTGCCTTATGTGTGAAAGAAACCTCAGGATAGACCTAATTTTTATTTCTGACTGTGGGAGCACAGTCTAAAGAACATATACCTCTAATTCAGGGTGGTTTGAATGTATCTTTTCAGATGACTTTAGTAATCTTTTTGTTTAARTTAATATTTTATGCACAGAATCACTGACAAAAATTATTTTTCTTTCTTTGGCTAAAGCTACACAGAGTGAGGAGCGGTTGTGTGCATTTAAAGACCCGTATCAGCAGGACCATGGAATCAGTGAGAGCCGAATCTCCCAGGAGAATGGCACMATTTTGTGCATGAAAGGTAGTACCTGCTATGGACTTTGGGAAAAAACACGAGAAGGAGACATACATCTTGTAAAACAAGGTATGTACAGTTCAGTTTGAATGCAGTAGTTTTGCTACTTATTTCTTTTTTTTGGGGATCTAGCCAGCTGATACAAAGCTGCACAGCTGCAAAACAAGACTTCTTGCACATTATACAAATGCATCATTTTAAACTTCCCCTTTAGCAGTTTTGAACATGAGCAGAAAGTTTGTTTGAAATGAATGACTTCTAAAAGAGCCAAAGACATCAATGCACAGTTGAAAGAAAAAGCATTTAAATTCCTTTTTACTTAGGATGTCCACAGGAAGATGGCTTTCTTGAATTTCAGTTTGTATATTGATGTAATGATAAATTTAACAGTAAGTGTCTTATTAAATAAAAAGTGTATATTCATATGGATTGGATGTTTGTTTACAAAGGAAATCACAGCTATAGTTCACAACTCTCACATGTCAGTACTGTAATTCAGTGCTSTTCTGTGGGGGCAGTGAAGGCAAGGAGGGGTGAAAGGCCTTGCAGTTGCTGGAGACACATTTCAATTACTGCTCTCAGGGATTCTGCTCTATTTTACTTGGATGCAAGTTAATGTTGTATAAGGCTGAATGAAAATGCAGCTGGTATTTACAAACAGCCTTACACTGCGGTTGTAGCTCATGATTCATGTTTGATCTGGCAATCTGCTGAAGAGAGCAGTCTGACTGCTCACCTCTGCCCCATTGCTGCCTCTTTCCCTTCCACATGTTTGAGGATAAATGACATTTAACTGCTGWTGACTCTACTTGGGAAGGAACAGTTGCTGCAGGGACAAATGGCCTGGTGTTAACCAGGAAATAAGTTGTGGTCCTGTAGAGAAGTCTGGTGATGYTGACAATGAGGAAGGGCAGAATTTTGAAAATTATGCAAGAAGCACCAAGTTGTAGATGCAGTCTTGTGGCCTAAGGAAGGAACTTGATCACAATTGATCTAAACTGTGGTTTGGGGGGTGGTGATACAGTCGGTGGTATCAGAGAAACAAGGAATGGCATAATTCTACTTAGAAGGCTCAAGAATTCAGGTTTTATCATATTAAGATAACATCTGGACACCTCTCATGTTGGCCTTCATCCCTGCCCATGTTTTGTTCTCCTTGGCCATGGGGAGTTCTAAAATAAATTCTGTAGGTTTTGGTTTAMAAGGTAGTAGTAAAGTCAGACAAGCAAATTATGATAACTGTTTTCACCCCACTCTGTAATGTTTATTTAGGTAATGTTTGGMTTTCTATAGGTGTGTTTATCCAGTCAGTAGAACTAATTTTATGCTTACTTTGAAAAAAAAAAATTCTGTAATTTGCCTCTTTTTACAGGTTGCTGGTCTCACATAGGAGACCCACAGGAGTGTCACTTTGAAGAGTGTATTGTTACAACCACCCCTTCCTTGATTCAGAATGGAACATACCGCTTCTGCTGCTGTAGTACAGACTTGTGTAATGTCAACTTCACTGAAAACTTCCCACCTCCTGACCCGACTGATACAACACCTTACAGTGAGTCAGATATTTCTGTCTCTGGCATTTTATGGTGTAAAGATTTTAGGGAAAGATCCTTCTTTTGTGGTACTGTTTAATGTGAAACCTATGACCTTTCTATTTTATGTCATCAAGATGGCAACCAGATCAGGGCTTTCCCTTATGAAGTTGGTCACACTTGTATTCCACAGCGCTCCACAAAGAATGAGCATTGTATGGGCAACAGCTGAATGCAGATTATCTTTTCCAAAATGGTCTCTAATCTTGTGTGTTTTGATTTTGGATGCCCAACATCATAAGCCAGTGGAAGCATTCCAAAGTATTCATGACTTCTGTTGAAAACAGGGCAGTGGTTTCATTAACACTACGGTACCTTTGGAGAGCCTGGCCTGCCTGTTCAGTCATGAATCACAGGTAGTTTGGAGTGGTAGAACTGGTCTTGTATCAGACTGTGAGATTCTCTCCAAAAGTTTCTGAAATCTGACTTCTTTCTTCTGCATGTCTCTGGTAAGGGTTAACTTTGAMATAATGTTCAAAGAATACTAGTTTGAGCGATRTAGTTTTCTGTTATTTRTTATAAAATCACCCTAACATACAGATCCAAATCAAGGGATCAGACCCCTTAACCTGCTAGGACAGAAGCAAGATCATAACTAGCAGGCACAGTATTATGCTGTGATCCAAAAGTTAAGAAACTGTAAAGAAGCTGAGTTAGTTGCCTAATTTAAACATTTGGATAGCCTTTTCTAAATAGGAATTGTGAAAGGGAAGTKGAATAAAGTTAGGTATGTAAATGGAAGCACAACTGTTCTCTATGTCAAGTGTTCTTTATCAGTGGGAAGTATTTTTTGAAATGAAGATGTCTAATTGCAAATGTAGAATTCTACACTTGCAAATGTAGAATGCAAAAAATAGTTTGTGCTTAGGAATGATAGTATTTATGAATTAACRTCAATGTGAAGATACTTTTGTCACTGGTGCTTTCAAAAATGGCTGTAGGGGCTGGTGTTTGTGAAGAAGTTTGATCAAAATGGGCGTTTGGCATGCTAAAAAACAGCAATCTTTAACTTGGAAAGTGCCTACAATATGAATGGGTAAAAAAAGTTGGTAAGACATGGTGCCTTTCAGTTGGCAGTACTATTTGTAGAACCAGTGAATATTCACCATTGGAAATCAGTGTCTCAGCACTGCACACTGCAGAACAGACTGTGCTTGACTTTGGTCAGAGTCATTAGATTGGGCTTCCCAAATGTGACTGGAGTTAGTGTTGCACAGAGAAATTAGGAGGAAAACAGGAGAAAAAAGATTATCCTTGTCTGTCTCTGTCCCCCCAAAATAGGAAGACCAGGTGCTTGCAAAATGACTCGTACTTTTCTTTTCCAAGGATAAAAGTTGCAAGCCAAATTAATCCAGTTGTTGAGCAATAAGATTCTCAAATAATTTTAAATTTTTAATACTGAAAGATCTTGAGTTGCAAAGTGGGGGGGGGGGGCAATTAAATCTGCAACACAGTCCTTAATTCACCCAGCTATAATTGAATGCTGTAGCATATATTTCTACTGACTCAAACTGCTTTGTGTTATTGTGTCACCTTCCATTTTCATAACAGGCAAATCTAGCTTTTAGGCACAAGCACAAGCAAAGTAGGTTGCTCCCGAGCACAGTTGTCTGTCTGCTTTGACGGGGTTAAGAGATGGAGATGGGCCATTCCAGCAGCAAGGATGGCCTCATTTGCCATTTCAGTGTTTTATTTGTAAAGCTCTACCACTGCTGCATCTGACAGAGATGGGGCTGCTCCTGTCTGGATATACCCAGCACACTGGTAGCACTGTGGGGGTGTAGGATACTCGAGGAAGCTGCAAGGGTGAAAAAGTAGRGAAACTCTAGCATGCAGACCCATGCAATGTTACTGACCCCCATTCCAAGTGGTGCAGTGTTCATGGTCTCTCAATTCCTTGCAGAACCCATTTTGGTGCTGCAAGATTATATTTTGGCACCTCAATATTAAGTACAGAATTCTTGCTTCAACAAAGTTGAGTTTTTATAGAATTGTTGGGAAGTTTTGTATTACTAGGTACCTTTCTTGGGCACCCTTCTAGCCTTTCTATTATAGCTTCAGATTGCTGTAAGGACATTAGCAAGGTTAGCAGCATGGGCTGTGGCAATCTGTGTTACCATAACTTTTAGATTATTAAATTGAACAGGTCRCAGTCACATGGGAAATCTTTTGCAGAAGGTTATTTCACTATATCCTGTGAACTGTAAGAGCACTATGTTTCATCTATATATTTGATAAATAGTTCTTGAATGGCCCAAAGTAAGGTATGTGGCCTTTGAGAATTGTACTTAAAATACTGAATATTTCAAATTGGTGTACAATTATGTAAAGCCTGATGACTTTAGTCAACAGTTAAATAAGTATTTGTAAATTATTTCCTTCTCATTTCCAGTCAAATCATATGGAATTAAACAGTTCCTGGAATGACAAGTAGAAATTCAGCTATAGTTTAGAAATTAATGGAACCTGAAGACTTTGCTGATGACCCTAATCAATTTAAAGCTTAATTTTTAGGGAAAATGGCAGTTTTTCTTCTAAAGATGTTTCCTTGCAGCTATATGAAGGATCTGTGGAAACAGCAGAATACTGTTAGGCCCTTGAGCTAAAATAATCCAGAAAAATAGTGCAGGAAGTAAAACAATTACTTTTACACAATCTTTTGGTACAATCTATGATACTTAACAGTGGTGTGTTGAAAGATGTAGCTAGATTGTAAATGATTTAAAAAGTAAGTTAAGATCTTAATACATGTTAGATATATTAAATTATCATTGTCATAACATAGCAATTGGAAAAATTGAGTGTAATATTTAAGATAATGTCAATGTGGTTTTTAGGATGTCAAAACATATTTATCACAASTGTATCTGTGTAGAACAGAAGAGTTTTTCTTTTTTTTCTTTTAAAATTCATGTTTGATTAGAAGATAAATAGATGCAATCCATCCTGTCTCATAACAAAACTTTAATAAAAATGAAAAATAAGATTGAGGGCAAACAGGTTCTTGAAGCCTTAAATTTAATCCTTACTGCTTCTTAATGTGCAGCTGGTAATTTAAAACAACCATACATGTGAGTAGTCATAATATTCATCTCTTCTATCTTAAAGATAATCCAGGCAGATTTGAGGAGCTGTTGGTTGTTAATCCCTCCAGCTAGAATTTTGCAAATGCTGTAGGATGGGTTATAGTCTAGAACCCCCAGACTGGAGGTATTAAAAATGCAAAGATTAAGATAGCTGTTTCCTGATGCCAGGACAAGTAGTGGTTGGAGAATGGGGATTTTTTTCCTGATCTCAAGATTTGCTTGTGGAGTTTGGAGCTACTCAAATGCAGAAGTTCAAAAACAACCACTCACCGTCAGTCTTAAACTTGCACCTTTGGGAAAGACAGACTTTCTTCTTCTTCTGATAAATCACTCATGGATAGATTCACTGTTCTTCCATCTTATATTTTCACAAAAAACTGACCAAAAAAATATCCCATTTTAACATCGGCTAGCATGCTCTGGCTTAACCCCATCTAAAAAGGGCCAACTATGGCTTCCTGGGTCAGTGTTTTGAGATGTGTTTACTTTGCTGGCCTTGTCAGAGAGGTAGTTTGAGACTTGCTAAATATCTGCCTCTTATGAYTACAAAATGCTTCCTAAATTCTGAAGCCTAAATTCCTAAAATCTTCTRTTTTGAAGACAAATTCATTAGTTCCTCAATCATTCATAATGGCCAGTTAAATGGAAATTAAGTAGCTAAAGACTTAAATTATCTCCCTCATTGGTCATAAATGTATTGCTGTAATGAAACAATCATGTTAAAATAACATTAAGATGAAAGGGCARTTTTTAWTTTTTTTTTTCTTCAAGGTTACTTCCTGGTGCTGCAAATAAATTAATGTGACAGCAACTGCGTGTTAAGAATATATTTTTGTATGACAGGTGATATATGGAAAAAAAWGCCTGGCAGCAACAGTTGAGCAATTATTGGTACATGTGGTTGAAAATCATATAGGGTTTGCATCTCATAACAGCAAATGGTGGCTGCAGTTTTTGGAGGATTTGGGTGGGAAACTCCTGTTAAATAAGAGCACTGAGTTGTGGATAGAAAGAGACCACTTTACTCTGGAACACTGATAGACAGGCTTATCTTTCCAGTGTAACATCCTTGCCTTTCTTTGCCAGCCTTCTTGCCATGTATATAAAATATGTATTTAAAAGTCTGTCTTGAAGTGGTCATAGAATTGTGTGGAAACTTTGACGAAAGCTACCACTAGAAAAACGTAATTACTAATGTATGTGGCTGGGACAGGTTAATTATGGTAGTAATAAGACAGTTTTCATTTAACTATTGTTTTTGAGAGGCAGCAGTTAGACTCGTATAGCTGTGGGCACGTGGCCCAGTCTAACTCCCACTGAAGCTGAATTAGATCATGTCAAGCTAATTTTGGAAWGTTGTAACCCTGCTCACTCTCAGTTGTCTTGAACTGCTTTTCCCAGAGAGCAGCATTCAGTATTAATTTATAATTGAAATGCATTTACTTCAGCTGGGTTGCAGTACCTGATCAGCTGAGTTTGTAGCTGATGTTTAAGCTGCTCTTTAATTTCTGATCTGCCTAATCTAAAAAAACCACTCTGTAAATAAGCATTTTCCTTCACATGCATTGATGGGTTGTTTTTTTTTCAGGTGATTTAGATGTGAAGGGAAAATTCAAACAAACCTTTTCGAGGTGGCAGATCTTGGGCTTTTAAAGATGAAGGTGGGACTGATTTATACAAGGATTAAACCTTGTACCCTTGAAATGATAGGGAGTCAGGCACCTCGTCCCTTCAGTCAAGAGACAAGGCATTCCCTGTTGGTAATGTACCTTCACTATGTTATAAGGCAGGGGAGGAAATATAAAGACAATAGTTAAGAGCCTTAATATCTCTTAAAAAAGACATTTACTTTGAGMCAGCTAAGGGTTTGGTGCAAGAGGATGATACTGTGCCTCTGAGGAAGTTRTTTAGGGCACTGTAGAAAATGAAGCTGCTGAACTGCTGAAAAAGATACAGGTGAATGTGCATGGAGATTTCTTAGTRTGTGTCTCTCATAAAAGAGATTGTGTGTGGAGCAGCTGATGCAGGGAAAAACGAAAAATAGGGCTTTTAAAAAATAATTCTTTAAAATACTGACTTAATTATGAAATATTAGAAKTTTTAGCCAGAGATTGACAAATGTATATTTTCCTGAACATTTAGTTGCCTTTCTGACTGAAATTTAGTGCATAGTGGGTTTTTTTTTTTGCTGTTTATTTGGTTACAGGAAATTAATTAACTGCGGAGGGGGCTGTGTCACTGCATAGACATTGCTGCAAACARTGATAAGATTTTGGAAACGTGTGCTAATTAAGACTGTGTCTTGTGTTGTTGCAACTGAGGGAAAAGTGATGGTATTGTGSATTAGTGTAAGGGAGAAAGTTATTGCAGGAAGCATAGTATTTCAAGAAGCACAGTATAAAAGCAATTGCAATAGRAGGCTCTTTAGAAATTCAAGTGAAAGCCATAATTTCTGTAGAATCAGTGGAATGTTTTATAAGTGTCCCAAGAAAACTGGTAAAGCTTGTCRAGTAACTTCAGTTTCCCATTAGAACTGAATCTATCAAAAGTAGAATCTCTTAAAGATTGTTGGTAGCAGCACTTACTGTTTTAACTTCTAAGACATCATAGTCTCCTGAGATTAAATTTGAATCTTTACTGAATTTAAAAGTAAAGCTTTGATGTGAAATTGGAGTCTTGCATATGAAGTGTTAGCTGTGAAAGCAAAACCTCCTTAGGCAGAAAACTGTACATGTAAATTTTTTCTCTCCCAGAAACATTTAATCACGAAGATGAAATTGAAGTGTTTTACTTGCACTGACATTGAAATGTTTTGGAAATGTTTTTAAATTTCTGCTATGCACCAAACCCACAAAATGCGGAAAACCATATTCAAAGAGCAAACATGTTTGTTTGAAAAAACAGAAACATTTCCAATTTTATTTTTACAAAAAAACACCAAAAAACCTATACCCTCTTTTTTTTTTTTTTCCCCATTTTGAGTGCATTCTTTATTGCATGGTCAGACTGCTGTTGGAGCACACCTGATGGGAAAGGTAACTGCAGGAATTAGTTATGACCTAAAGGTCCAAGAGCAAGGATCTTTGCAAAGTTCTTTTAAAAAGATGTTGGAATCTAAAAAGGCTTTTTTTTGGATGCAAGATGGGATTTCTTTCTGTATCTTGACATTGCAATATAGTGTGTTTGTCAAGTGCTAGAGCTGTATTTGTGCCTTGTTTCAAATGGCTAAACATATTTTTCTTGAGTCCTTAGAGAATTCAGTTCCTCAAGTASCTGTGAGCATAACTTTTAGCTTATTCATTTGATACAATTGTCTGATCTGTATGTTTGTCACCCTTGAAGTGYCCTGCTTATTTCTAGTACTACAGAGTGACTATTTCATTCACATTTAAGATCTAAAATTAAGAAAGAAACCACTTTTTTTTTGGTAATGTAATCACTGTTTTTTGCCACCTTCAGTAATAGTGAAAAACGTGCATTTTAAGYTAATCAATATCTATAAATAAGTGATTCACAGTCTTGTATCATGTGCAGTTCCTGAGGCACTAATTTGCATCTCAGCTGGAAATTACTTGCTTATGTTTTATGCACTTCTAAGAGTTTAAAGATCTGCAAATATCTTTGGGTAATACAAATACAGTAAAGATAYTTTTCCATTGATTGGGAATGCTGAGTGCTGTCAGACTTTTATATGGTTGTATAATGAATTCAATGTCATCATTAGCATTAGATATCTTTTGTGACAGTGTGCATTGGGGCTTTTTTGTGAGTGCTTTACACACACAAGGTATAAGTAAATAAAGCTCCTAAGAATGGTACTCTTTCAGAAGGTATTACTGGAAAGCTGGACTGTARATAAAAGAGGTACCCCATATGGAATTGTGCCTTATCTCATGGCAAAGTAGAGAATAGACAAGGGTGCTGTACTTTTTATGTCTTTATTCACATGCTGCAGTATACAATGTAATACACATATACAATATCATCATTATTCTAAACAAACCCTACACTGCTACTTAACAACAGAAATAATTTGAGAAATGGGTAGGAGCTCTCTGGAAGGCAAAGTGACATATCAGTGTGCTTTTGGGTGACATAGATCAACAGGCTTTCTGAAGGTGCAGTGGTAGTAGTAATAGGCTTCTAATAACTATTCCTCAAATTTTAAGACTGTGTGCTCTAAATTTTAATATTTCAGTGGGAGTTAAGACTTCACCATTGTGAAAGAATTTCTCCTTTAAAGACTTGTGAATTTTGTTTAGGTAACTCTCCTCAACAAAGTGTACTGACTGAATTAGCCAAGGCAATGTACATTGAAGTCGTTGCCAAGCAAAATGGAAACACTGTTTATGTTTTGTGGATKTTCTTCTTGTCTATGTCCCTGTGCTTTTTCAAATGTTTATTTTCACGTTGGCTGTGTTGATGTCCTGCTTTCCCTGTCTTGTCATGCTAAAGTCTGCTTGCAGTGAGCCGGAATGGCAGAAATGGCTGTGCACAGGCTGCTCCGCGGCTCCAGCTCCTGACAGAGAGCATTATCTTCAAAATCCTGCAGTTCTATCTCCCTGGGCAGCCTGGAGCTGCTGGCTGTGCTGAGAACACTGCTTCTCATAACCCCCTTTGTTCAGCCATGTTACCCATGGAGCAGTCTCAGAATTTTTAGCATGGCTCTGGTCTGGTTTTCTCAGATAATTTCGAAATGAATGGAGTTAAGATTAAAAGGAGCAAGAGCTCAGTGAAGTTTGGTTATAAAGCACTTCTAGGTGTTGCCAGCTACTACTAATAAATCCCCACCCCATGCCCAGTACAGTAATAGTCTTTRTCCTCAGACTACTGACATAGTGAGAGGCAGACTAGGGAGTATCATCTCTGTTATTTGCTGTTCAGTGCTCATRTGTGTAGAACAGTGTTTAGATCATGGAAAATCTTTCATGTCTTTTTCTTGCTCCTTAATTAGACATATTAAATAAGCACATTTGTTTCTGTCCTGTGTGCTAAGTTTTGCTGACAAAAATCTGATCCTRGATTGTGGTTTTGTCTAATGCATTTTACCCTCATGATTTTGAAATGGATACAATTTATAAAGAAAGTTTTAGGTTCTTGGCATTTGACTTACCCTTGGGGTAGCCTGTTAGCCCAGCTGCTTTGCAGTTCTTACCTGAGTGGCAGATATGGCTCAGCTCTCCTCAGAGGAGACTGAAAGTCCAGACAGATAATTAAATATGTTACCCTTCAAAGTTGAGCATTAATCACACTTCTTTATTGAGCCTTTTTTGATAATTTTTTTTTTCTTTATTTGAAAAATATTGTGATCCAGAAAATCCAATACATTACTTAACATTGATTTCTGGCTCCTTACGATATAGCATACAGAGCCTCTTCAGAGAGGGTGCTATCTGGAGGTTAAATGTTAATGACCTCTCAGTCTGGCACAATCCTWGTGGCTCTAGGTAAATAAAGCATTTGGTTTTTAACAGTGTGATCAGTTGTTTTTAAGGACACGTGAATTACTTTTAGACCAAAGAGCTGGAATTCTGTAGTCAGCTGCCAAGTGGCTCCTGCAGAGCAGAGGCTGGAGCAGAGCAGAGGCTGGAGCAGAGACAGCCACATTGCCCCAAACCCAAACCAGGGAGTAAAAGCAGCACCATCCTGGCTTGGATCCGGCTTAGAGGGGCTGCAGCCAAAGCCTGAACTCCAGACTGTCTGTGCTCATCTTTGATAGATGCACTAAGTGACTCTTCTTTATGTGGTTTGATTTCTTTCACAACTGTGCTGTTGGAGCATTTTCTGTTGGGAGTATAAACTAGGATTAGAAGCTACACTTGATAGAATTATAGACTGCATARTATATGGTACAGAATATAGATTGTCTCTCTCCCTTCATCCCTTCAATGAATCAGAAACAATCTYTGTACGTGGATGGATATTGAGGATCAGTGCTTTAAATTATTTTCCTTACAAAGAGAGGCTTCTGTCCTTCTTATTAAAAAAGTGAGTCATAAATTCAGGCAAGTGCCTTAAGTGTTTGGATTGTGAACTTGTGACTAACTCTGGAATTCTGAATGTGGAGTTTCATAACTGGCCATCTAGCTCCTGATGTGTCATCTGGGCTACAGAGATCTCCATTTTTTTTCTGAAGAACTAAGAACTAAGGGTTGTTTTGAAGTCACCTGAGGTGATCTTTTGGTTTTCTGGTTAACAGGACCCATGTGCTTGAAAAACAAAGGGTTCATAGAGCATCCAGGGGAGCCAATGCAACCCAGAAAGCATTGCATCAGTGTGCTCCTGTTCRTGTTACCCCTGATTATACATCAACTGCAGGTTTTTTTCAAAGCTGTAATTTTCTAGGTGGAGTAACTCCTACTATTGCTGTCCCAATGAAAGATGATGACAGTATATTCACTAAAATCTTGGGGAAGATTCATGTTGAATGTAATTGTCTTTAAACAGGGATTCAAGATGATACTAAAAGTCTGTTTACATTTGTGTTGGTTGTATAATGAAGAAARCTTACTGTAGCTAATAGGCAGACTAGGGTGAGGTGAGTTCCTGAAAAAGTTAYAAGGAGATCTAAATGCAGTATAAAGAATAGAGTTCCTCAATCCCTAACTACTTCTGTATACCCATCCTATTTCTTTGTGTCTTTATTTTATCTTGGTATTTTTGTGGAGTTACTCTTCCCAGCCTCGTTGCAGTTTGTTCTCTGTCTGTGAYAGGTTTGGGAATGTTCCTCCCTTATATATTGAATTAGCTGTTGTTGATGTATACCATTCACTATTATTATTTTKGCAGATTTGTATTTAATAAATAAAATCAATGGTGAGGTGTTGCTATGGACACTAAYACATGAGCATTAGAGTTGGGATACCGAGTGTTGTCTTATTTTGTGTRTGTCTGAGACATTTTTCCCTTATTGCAATTCTCCTTTGGACTGAAGTTTGTGGTAGGAAATCTGATTTTTCATGTCACCTGTTAGAGATCTACAGATTTTTCATTTTTTAGCTTCTAGAATCAATACCATCAGAATAGGTATTGATCTTTCTAAAAACTGARCAGCAGATTTATGTGGAGAGTCCATACTTTYTTTTCTCAGAAGTCCTGGTTTGTATATCAGTGTTTTATTTTTGGATACTAAGATGTTTTATTCTGTAACACATTTGTTAATTTGAAAGAAATCAATATATTAATTAGCCTTAAAATCTAACTTACTGAGTTTTTTTTTAATTTCAGAATATTTGTGTAGTATAATTCCATGCTGAATCAATTAATGGAAAAACATTTGCCATATAGATATGTCTAGAGGGGAGAAGTTAGGAATTAAATCTTTAAGGGCAAGGAACATACTGAAAGAGGGAAGTGTGAAACTTTCTATTACTTTAACCTTTTTCTTTTTTAAATTCTGCTTTAGCTTTTTTCTCTTTTTTTTGTAGCAGAAAGATAGATTTACCATTTTCTGAGAGATCTGAGGAAGGATTTCTTTTTCTAAGACATTGATATCAAGTTGCAGTAAGAYAGGAGTTCGTGATCCAGTTCTTTTAAATTCCTTTGAAAGACCCAGTGAGATGGACTCAATGTTTAATCACGACAGTTTTATGCATTTATTTTAAAGGTTGAACCTACAAAGTATTGATATTTGTTTCTTGGTACTATTGTTTCCTAAAAGGTTTTGAAATACCTGTGAATGATACTAGTCAACTTTTGACTTGATCTTGGATTTTTGCCTTCTGTTAGACTGAGGGCATGAGGCTCATTTAGAATCTGCTTGCAGGCCTGTAAGAATTTTCTGAGACTCGCAAAAAATTCCTTGTGTCAGGCATTCATATTGACTTAAAACTATATATAGTTTGAGCAAGGGTATAATGTATCCTTACATCCCGTGTAAAAACACTTCTCATTTTTCTCATGCTACAACAGGAAATACAAGTGTTGGAGCTGTAGCAGTGAAAGTGATTTTTTTTCCCCAAATGCCAAATAAAAATATTTCTATGTATTTTATTTCTTTTTATCTTTGAGTTGTGGTTCAGTTGGTCTGTTCACAAACGGGATGTGTCTGTCTGAAGGAGTACATGTGTCATATGTGCTCTAGACAGCTGAACTAACTAAATGGAGCCACTGTGATAATTTTTGCTTGGTTGTACTTCTGTTTCTCGTATTAAAGCATTAACCTGCTCTAAAAGTAGCAGTGCATGTAGAAATAGAACTTTAAACCCCAATAAAGTTGTACTAGTTTTACAAAACAGAAACACAGTTTTTATGTATATATTCCTTTGACCTGGGGGGTTCTACACTTCAAAAAAACTAAACTCAAAACAACACACACGTGCAAACTTCAAAAAGAAGGAAAACTCAAATCTACCCCCTGCCTCTCAATAGAAAAAACAGATAAATATAACCCTGAAGCATGAAGAAAACACCCACATTCACACTAACATGAACTCCTGACAGGGTAGCAAATACAGATTGGTTCTATTCTGACTGTGGTTCTGTTTTCCTCCATTTCTGTTCTCTGATGATATAATTKCAGTGACTAAGGCAAAATGGATGATAGTGACTGAGCCACAGTGAATTACACTGAGCCATGTCCTTCCTCTGGATGCAGCTCTGACACTGTTGCTCTGCAGTGCCATGGGAAAGCAGAGAAAACTTGTTGAAAACCTACTGCAAAATAAGGCATGGAAAATCAGACAAATCAACATTTGAGTAATAGCAGTGGGAGGGAGTGCATCAAGGCAAAGGTTTGAAACTAATTTAACRTTTCAGTGTATAGCTCAAGCTCATTACTTTTCCTTTTTTTTTACAATTAGGTTTTTTTTTTCGGGACGATCGTTATGTTTGGGGTTTTTTTGGGGACATTTGATTTGGTTTAGTTTTATTTTTATTATTTTCATTGCAACTGAAAACATCAAGCTCTCTTGATGAGGAGAAAGTTTTCATAATAGTCTTGGAGTGTTAAATACCTGCGATGAAGACAGGAATAATTAAATATTGCTAATGGGGTAAAATGAATAAATTGTGCATCCTTGATTTCACTAGATATTCCACAATAGACCAAGTAAAATAAGATACTAGGGATATCAGTCTGAACAGGTTCTCCCAGCTCTGCTGAGCTTGGTCCTACACTGAGCTGATGTGTCATATTATAATCTGTAGTACACTACTCAGAGCAGGGAGTGGAGGTGAGCACAATCCTACATTTGAGAAGAGTCTGGCTGTGTGGTCACTGTGCTGTGATTTCTGTGGAACAGAAGTTTCCTGTTATATAAGGGARCACAGCACTAAGTATTTGATTAGCTGAGGTCATGTGTCACCKAAATGTTCTTCAAGGACATGTTCATTCTATGCCTTCACATTTACATGTAAGTTTAATTTGGTAGATGGACATATACAGGTAAATTTGGAGGTTTTTCTAGTTTTTTTCTATTTGTGTAAGAATTGGAATTACCCCTTTTTAGGCATTTACAGTTTCTGCTTTAGCCGAACGTGATGTGCAGCCTAGATGCCAGAAGCATGACATGAATTTCTTAACTGCATAAATATCTTTGTAACTATTGTAATAGGATGTGTCTTATTCTCAAAAATGCTGTTGGTATGATGCTGGTCTGTATTATGATGGAGCCCTTGAAATGTGATTGGAAGGCAGGCTTTTCCATTCTTTCTGGATGATCATGAAATGAAACAGTTACCAGGTAGCTGCTATTAGCTGCAGGTTTTTCTGAAAAGCCAGTATGTTCTTGCAAATGCCATCAACTTCTACCTGTAATGGAGCTATGTTTTGATAGTTTGGTAGAAATGTGGTCAAGTACTTGACAACTTCATATATTTTTGTGGTGAACTGGGCTCATGACAGACCTTTCCAGGATYTGAAACCTTTCAGCAAATGGCAGTTTAGAAAGGAAAATAGAAAGTGYGTTGTGTAAGCATCATGGAACTCATGGAACACTTGGATTTCCTTTTTTAAAGGGTAGATTGGGAAACAGATAGAAGATAGATTGTCTAAAACAATACCAGGACAGTATCTGCTCAGAGGCATAACCGGTGTGATTACATGTTAGTTATTAGAAGGAATAAGCAAGGAAAACAAGGAAAAAAAMCCCAACAATCAAACCATAATTGAGGCTGAAAGCATGAAGATGATTTGCGATCATAAATCCTCATTTTTGTCCTGGTTATGCATTTTCACTTTGATGAAGCTTATAGAGTTGTGTATTCATAAACCTAGACTAGTGATTGAGCGTGTCTTAAATTTTGAGTTACCAAACAAGGATGTATTAAAAATGTCTTCACTAAAGTGAAGAAATGTTTTGATAATGAACACTTGAGAACCAGAAGAACCATTTGAAAACCTTGCCTGTGGTGACTGCATGTATTTTGTGATGTGTTGAAGCAGGAATACCTGACAAAAAGGAGTCTGTCTCAAGCCTAATTTTTTTTTTTTGTCTTGTTTTGCAAAAAAAGATTTCTACCTGCTCAATGGAACTTGAGGGTTTTGCCTTTCATTTAATAGGATTTCATGGTATGGTCAGGATTTGAGTAAATTAGATTGACAGAAGACTTCTTTGTATTCTTTTTTTTTAAAAGGCTGCTTTTTTCATTCTAATTTCTACAGTATCTGTGCAMATAAGTGTCTTGTGAAAGTAGCAGTTTCAGACTTACAGTTTAATTGTGCAGCATCATTAAAACAGCTGAAACCAATACTCAGGGCTGTGACCAGTTCAGGGATTGATTTAAGAAAAATTTTATTAYATGGAAAATATGTTARWKWTAGGAGTTACAGGAGTTACAKAWKSMMYRWYRKKSMWTMTGTAAGTTTTATTCARTCTGTGAAATTTATCTAGCAATCATGCAGATTCCAGCTTCATTAGCGAGTAATTTCCATAAGATTATGAAATGTCTCCTCGTGACCTATTCAGATTTGTGTTGAAATATTTATTCCTGGTTCGAAACAAGTTTGTTACTGTAGGGCAGACAGAACATGTTATACAAGTGATGTCAGCTGTAACAYGAATTGATAGCTTTGATATCAGCCTTTGCCCTTGATTGATGTATATTTATTTTGGCAGGGATGTTGCCTTAGATATGCTGTGGTCTCCCCATTGGCTCCGTAGCCTCTGCTATGTCGGGCACTGCTGGGCTGTAACAGGCACCTGGGAGCAGGAGCCAAGGGATGCCTGAGCTGGCACTTGTGCTGCAAGAGCTGAACATCAAACGATGGCTGCATTTCATCTGAAATCAACTACTTAGATCTGTAGAAGTGTTTTGCATAAGTGCAAACTAAGGATTACTATTTATCATTATTGCCTTTTTCATCTTCATGCTATTTCAAAGTAATCGGAGTAACCTTTGAAGTTAGGGAAGGTACTGTTTTTCCCATTATATAACTAGCTAACATAAAGCACTAAGAGGCAAAGTAACTTACCTAAGATCAGGCTATTCTACATCAGAGCCAGAAACACAATAGGAGTTTCTCTTTGTTATATATTTCAAGGTCTGGAATTTTTTTCTTTCCTTTAGGAAAAGAAAACGCATTTACATGTATCTAMCATTCACTTGTGTGCCCTCACACAAGATGCAGTTTTCAGTTTGAAGAAGGTCACTCCAGCTGGTGCCTTGGAAAGAGAAGCTGTGTGTAATTGGGACTATTGATTTTGCTGGGGTTCTCMTGAGGTTAAAGCCTTTCTCCTCTCGGGCCATTCTCTCTATTTCAGCTCCTGCCCTGCCGAGTGCTGGCCCTGCCGCTGCCTCTCCTCCTCACAGTCCCTGTCAGGTTCCCACAGCCTTTTCTGCCCTTCATTTCCTTCCACACAAGGATGTCCCCAAATAGCTGCGTCTCMTATCTGTGGAGCATCTTTGGGAGAGAGGTTCTTCCTGCCCGGAAACCATCTGAATTTCCATTTAAGCAAGGACAGTAGAGGGAAATAGCCCTTTGTGAGGCCTCAGCTGGGAAGGAGGGGCAGGAACCAAGAGAGGTTCAGCTGCTCCTCTGCCCTTCTCCATTTGCTGGCATGGACACAGGAGAGAGCAGAGTGCTCAGGGATGGCCCATGCTGAATGGAACCAAGCCAGGAGCTGCTCTGAAACACTGATGCACACTCAATCAAAGTATCTCTGGTCCTAAGGAAGAAAAGGGGAGATRCTTCTCACTGCATTCCTCAGGCATTTCATGTGGGAAATACCTGGTAAGAGCAACCAGTACCATGTTAGAGCATGGAGAAATGCAATGATTATTGTAATCTTGAACTTACAGAAGAATTCTAAAATATTTCTGAAATCTTAGAAATTATTTGCTAAAGATAGGAATTGTATGGCCATGTAGAGAAGATGACTGGGGAAAAGAAGAGAGTAGAATCTATTAATGGGAAAATGGGACATGTACATTCATGTTAATCTATCCTTCTAAACCATAACAAGAGCTAAAGAGATGCATACCTTTTGGAATATTATGGGCACAGTCTGAATTTGCATTAGCCAGRCAAACACAATCCTTTGCTAACTGTGAATGTTTCTGAAATATCAGACAGGTTTAACTCACAAAACTGTAGCATAGRCCTTCACATTTAAAATCACAAAACCTTTTACATACAAGGATGYATGCTATACTGAGTTGTACTAGAAGTATAGAAAAATGTTCTTGAATTAGWGTAGGAAAAGTTAAGTTTTCATACTAAAATACTTGCTACACTTGAGGATTACACTTGAGGATTACAATATTAAGTTGATTTAGGGCATTATGTCTGAAGTACTGGGACGTAAACCAAAAGTGTAACGAAAGGTTTTGTCAGAACTAATTCTCACCCTGTTTGTATTGATCTTGGGCTTGTACTTGAAACAGGTTGGCTGCTTAAAATWGTGCTGTAATTCASATTYCATTGCATGCTTAGGGAAAKTATTTGGAATAAACATCCAATACARTCATRCCCATTAAATCTGTTCATTCTTTATTGCCTGTTGCTAAGTCTGACAAGAAAAAAAAAAATTCCTGAAAGTCAGTGAGAGGTGTGCAGCTCTACTTAGGGGGCATGAGTGCTGCGTGTTCCTGCCCACGCGAGAGCAGCACCACATCTCTTGAACAGAG